>NW_027258226.1:15000-17500 GCF_045791955.1 Oncorhynchus clarkii lewisi | reverse complement strand
TCCGGTAGTTTAGTTATAGACCAGGCAGGTTCCTGACCAGACCCTTGTCCAGTAGTTTAGTTGTAGACCAGGTAGGTTCCTGACCAGACCCTTGTCCAGTAGTTTAGTTGTAGACCAGGTAGGTTCCTGACCAGAACCTTGTCGAGTAGTTTAGTTGTAGACCAGGCAGGGAGGTTCCTGACCAGTCCCTTGTCCGGTAGTTTAGTTATAGACCAGGCAGGTTCCTGACCAGACCCTTGTCCAGTAGTTTAGTTGTAGACCAGGTAGGTTCCTGACCAGACCCTTGTCCAGTAGTTTAGTTGTAGACCAGGTAGGTTCCTGACCAGACCATTGTCCAGTAGTTTAGTTGTAGACCAGGCAGGGAGGTTTATCTCCCTACTATCTCCCTACTATCTCCCTACTATCTCCCTACTATCTCCCTACCATCTCTCTACCATCTCTCTACTATCTCTCTACCATCTCTCTACATCTATCTACTATCTCCTTCCCATCTCTCTACCATCTCTCTACCATCTCCCTACTATCTCTCTACATCTATCTACTATCTCCCTACTATCTCTCTACCATATATCTACTATCTCCCTACTATCTCTCTACCATCTCCCTACCATCTCCCTACTATCTCTCTACTATCTCTCTACTATCTCCCTACCATCTCCCTACTATCTCTCTACTATCTCCCTACCATCTCCCTACTATCTCTCTACCATCTCCCTACTATCTCTCTACATCTATCTACCATCTCCCTACTATCTCTCTACCATCTCCCTACTATCTCTCTACATCTATCTACTATCTCCCTACTATCTCTCTACCATATATCTACTATCTCCCTACTATCTCTCTACCATCTATCTACTATCTCCCTACCATCTCCCTATCATCTCTCTACCATTTCTCTACCATCTATCTACTATCTATCTCGGTGTCCTGTCTAAATTCCCAAGCTGTCCCTCATACCATCACGGTCACCTAATCATGGCTCATTCATCCCCCTCCTCTCCCCAGTAACTATTCCCCAGGTCATTGCTGTAAATGAGAATGTGTTCTCAGTCAACTTACCTGGTAAAATAACGGTAAAATCCAATTTAAATAAAAACTTTTCCCTACCGTCTCCTTAACCTCTCCATCCCATGCCCCTCCCATCTCCCTACCGTCTCCTTAACCTCTCCCTCCCATGCCCCTCCCATCTCCCTACCGTCTCCTTAACCTCTCCCTCCCATGCCCCTCCCATCTCCCTACCGTCTCCTTAACCTCTCCCTCCCATGCCCCTCCCATCTCCCTACCGTCTCCTTAACCTCTCCCTCCCATGCCCCTCCCATCTCCCTACCGTCTCCTTAACCTCTCCCTCCCATGCCCCTCCCATCTCCCTACCGTCTCCTTAACCTCTCCCTCCCATGCCCCTCCCATCTCCCTACCGTCTCCTTAACCTCTCCCTCCCATGCCCCTCCCATCTCCCTACCGTCTCCTTAACCTCTCCCTCCCATGCCCCTCCCATCTCCCTACTGTCTCCTTAACCTCTCCCTCCCATGCCCCTCCCATCTCCCTACCGTCTCCTTAACCTCTCCCTCCCATGCCCCTCCCATCTCCCTACCGTCTCCTTAACCTCTCCATCCCATGCCCCTCCCATCTCCCTACCGTCTCCTTAACCTCTCCCTCCCATGCCCCTCCCATCTCCCTACCGTCTCCTTAACCTCTCCCTCCCATGCCCCTCCCATCTCCCTACCGTCTCCTTAACCTCTCCCTCCCATGCCCCTCCCATCTCCCTACCGTCTCCTTAACCTCTCCCTCCCATGCCCCTCCCATCTCCCTACCGTCTCCTTAACCTCTCCCTCCCATGCCCCTCCCATCTCCCTACCGTCTCCTTAACCTCTCCCTCCCATGCCCCTCCCATCTCCCTACTGTCTCCTTAACCTCTCCCTCCCATGCCCCTCCCATCTCCCTACCGTCTCCTTAACCTCTCCCTCCCATGCCCCTCCCATCTCCCTACCGTCTCCTTAACCTCTCCATCCCATGCCCCTCCCATCTCCCTACCGTCTCCTTAACCTCTCCCTCCCATGCCCCTCCCATCTCCCTACCGTCTCCTTAACCTCTCCCTTCCACAAGCCCCTCCCATCTCCCTACCGTCTCCTTAACCTCTCCCTCCCATGCCCCTCCCATCTCCCTACCGTCTCCTTAACCTCTCCCTCCCATGCCCCTCCCATCTCCCTACCGTCTCCTTAACCTCTCCCTCCCATGCCCCTCCCATCTCCCTACCGTCTCCTTAACCTCTCCCTTCCACAAGCCCCTCCCATCTCCCTACCGTCTCCTTAACCTCTCCCTCCCATGCCCCTCCCATCTCCCTACCGTCTCCTTAACCTCTCCCTCCCATGCCCCTCCCATCTCCCTACCGTCTCCTTAACCTCTCCCTCCCTTGCCTCTCCCATCTCCCTACCGTCCCCTTAACCTCTCCCTCCCATCTCCCTACCGTCTTCTTAACCTCTCCCTCCCATGCCCCTCC
>NW_027258226.1:0-10000 GCF_045791955.1 Oncorhynchus clarkii lewisi | reverse complement strand
GTGTCATCAGTATAACAGACTATCTGGCCTGGTGTCACCAGTATAACAGACTATCTGGCCTGGTGTTATCAGTATAACAGACAGGGAGTCTATCTGGCCTGGTGTCACCAGTATAACAGACTATCTGGCCTGGTGTCATCAGTATAACAGACAGGGAGTCTATCTGGCATGGTGTCACCAGTATAACAGACAGAGAGTCTATCTAGCCTGGTGTCACCAGTATAACAGACTATCTGGCCTGGTGTCACCAGTATAACAGACTATCTGGCCTGGTGTCACCAGTATAACAGACTATCTGGCCTGGTGTCATCAGTATAACAGACTATCTGGCCTGGTGTCATCAGTATAACAGACAGGGAGTCTATATGGCATGGTGTCACCAGTATAACAGACTATCTGGCCTGGTGTCACCAGTATAACAGACTATCTGGCCTGGTGTCACCAGTATAACAGACAGGGAGTCTATCTAGCCTGGTGTCATCAGTATAACAGACAGGGAGTCTGGTGTCACCAGTATAACAGACTATCTGGCCTGGTGTCATCAGTATAACAGACAGGGAGTCTACCTAGCCTGGTGTCATCAGTATAACAGACTAGCTGGCCTGGTGTCATCAGTATAACATAATATATGGCCTGGTGTCACCAGTATAACAGACTATCTGGCCTGATGTCATCAGTATAACAGACTATCTGGCCTGGTGTCACCAGTATAACAGACTATCTAGCCTGGTGTCATCAGTATAACAGACAGGGAGTCTATCTGGCCTGGTGTCACCAGTATAACAGACTATCTGGCCTGGTGTCACCAGTATAACAGACTATCTGGCCTGGTGTCACCAGTATAACAGACTATCTGGCCTGGTGTCATCAGTATAACAGACAGGGAGTCTGGTGTCACCAGTATAACAGACAGAGAGTCTATCTGGCATGGTGTCACCAGTATAACAGACAGAGAGTCTATCTAGCCTGGTGTCACCAGTATAACAGACTATCTGGCCTGGTGTCACCAGTATAACAGACTATCTGGCATGGTGTCACCAGTATAACAGACTATCTGGCCTGGTGTCACCAGTATAACAGACTATCTGGCCTGGTGTCATCAGTATAACAGACAGGGAGTCTATCTGGCCTGGTGTCATCAGTATAACAGACAGGGAGTCTATATGGCATGGTGTCACCAGTATAACAGACTTTCTGGCCTGATGTCATCAGTATAACAGACTATCTGGCCTGGTGTCACCAGTATAACAGACAGGGAGTCTATCTGGCCTGGTGTCACCAGTATAACAGACTATCTGGCCTGGTGTCACCAGTATAACAGACTATCTGGCCTGGTGTTATCAGTATAACAGACTATCTGGCCTGGTGTCACCAGTATAACAGACTCTCTGGCCTGGTGTCATCAGTATAACAGACAGGGAGTCTATCTGGCCTGGTGTCATCAGTATAACAGACTATCTAGCCTGGTGTCATTAGTATAACAGACAGGGAGTCTATCTGGCCTGGTGTCACCAGTATAACAGACTATCTGGCCTGGTGTCACCAGTATAACAGACTATCTGGCCTGGTGTCACCAGTATAACAGACAGGGAGTCTGGTGTTACCAGTATAACAGACAGGGAGTCTATCTGGACTGATGTTATCAGTATAACAGACAGTGAGTCTCTCTGGCCTGGTGACACCAGTATAACAGACGGAGTCTCTCTGGCCTGGTGTTATCAGTATAACAGACAGGGAGTCTCTCTGGCCTGGTGTTACCAGTATAACAGACAGGGAGTCTCTCTGGCCTGGTGTCACCAGTATAACAGACAGGGAGTCTCTCTGGCCTGGTGTCACTAGTATAACAGACAGGGAGTCTCTCTGGCCTGGTGTTACCAGTATAACAGACAGGGAGTCTCTCTGGCCTGGTGTCACCAGTATAACAGACAGGGAGTCTATCTGGCCTGGTGTCACCTGTATTACAGACAGGTAGTCTCTCTGGCCTGGTGTTATCAGTATAACAAGACAATAGAGACATGTAGAGACAGGTAGGTGTTTGTGAGACCATTGTTTGTCATTTCCACCCTTCGTTTCCTCTTCCTCCTTCCTCTGAACACTCCGCTCGGTGTTCTCAAGACAATGCGTCTCTCCCCAGCGGCAGTCAATCAGGGTGAAGATCTGTTCGATGCATTCTCCTGCTCCCCAGCTGTAACGTTCTTCGTCTTCATCGGATGATTAGTAGGAAGGATCGGACCAAAACGCAGCGTGGTAAGTGTCGATGATTAGTTATTATACCAGAACACGAAAATACCAAATAACAAAGTGAATGTAATAAATGAAAATCAAAACAGTCCTGAAAGGTGAAAACACAAAACAGGAAACAACTACCCACAAACACCAGCTGGGAAAAAAAGGCTGCCTAAGTATGGTTCTCAATCAGAGACAACGATAGACAGCTGGCCCTCTGATTGGGAACCATACCAGGCCGAAACACATAGAAATAGAAAACATAGAAAAACAACATAGAATGCCCACCCTCAACTCACGCCCCGACCAAACCAAAACAGAGACATAAAAACAGGAACTAAGGTCAGGACGTGACACTAGCTAGCAGTCTCTGTTCTATAATGATCTTTACCTAGGGGGGGGGGGGTTTACATGACGTCTGTGTCCCAGTCAGCTTTCCTCTCTCCTTTAAGTGTGCACTTGTTCACTTGTTCACACATTTTGTGGAGAGGAGTGTACAAGTGCACACTTCAGAAGGAAGTATTGTAAAAGTTCAACCTAACATTACGCGAATCAGAGTCTAAGAGACCGTGACTCACGAGGTTCATCTCGTTTCCAGAAGTCAGAAGTCATTGTTTTCTCCAGCCTCGCCGGCTGATCAGACAGACTTTATAACCCAAGGGGGCTGCACAGGTTACTTCCTTGAGGGGTTATGTCTGTTGTGTGAGGGTTTGATGAAGGGGCCAGGGAATGAGCCATGAAACAGTCCCATTAGGCGTGAAGGATGCGTTTTCAGGAGAACGGAGGCTGTCTGATGTTCAACGTGCTCCAACAGCAGAACGTGAACAATAAACAGAGGGGAAAGTGGCTGAAGGACACAGTGAAAGGGTTTAATCCTGGTCAGAAGGACACAGTCCCACAGTGAAAGGGTTTAATCCTGGTCAGAAGGACACAGTACCACAGTGAAAGGGTTTAATCCTGGTCAGAAGGACACAGTCCCACAGTGACAGGGTTTAATCCTGGTCAGAAGGACACAGTCCCACAGTGAAAGGGTTTAATCCTGGTCAGAAGGACACAGTCCCACAGTGACAGGGTTTAATCCTGGTCAGAAGGACACAGTCCCACAGTGAAAGGGTTTAATCCTGGTCAGAAGGACACAGTCCCACAGTGACAGGGTTTAATCCTGGTCAGAAGGACACAGTCCCACAGTGACAGGGTTTAATCCTGGTCAGAAGGACACAGTCCCACAGTGAAAGGGTTTAATCCTGGTCAGAAGGACACAGTCCCACAGTGAAAGGGTTTAATCCTGGTAGGAAGGACACAGTCCCACAGTGAAAGGGTTTAATCCTGGTCAGAAGGACACAGTCCCACAGTGACAGGGTTTAATCCTGGTCAGAAGGACACAGTCCCACAGTGAAAGGGTTTAATCCTGGTCAGAAGGACACAGTCCCACAGTGAAAGGGTTTAATCCTGGTAGGAAGGACACAGTCCCACAGTGAAAGGGTTTAATCCTGGTCAGAAGGACACAGTCCCACAGTGACAGGGTTTAATGCTGGTCAGAAGGACACAATCCCACAGTGAAAGGGTTTAATCCTGGTCAGAAGGACACAGTCCCACAGTGAAAGGGTTTAATCCTGGTCAGAAGGACACAGTACCACAGTGAAAGGGTTTAATCCTGGTCAGAAGGACACAGTCCCACAGTGACAGGGTTTAATCCTGGTCAGAAGGACACAGTCCCACAGTGAAAGGGTTTAATCCTGGTCAGAAGGACACAGTCCCACAGTGACAGGGTTTAATGCTGGTCAGAAGGACACAGTCCCACAGTGACAGGTTTTAATCCTGGTCAGAAGGACACAGTCCCACAGTGAAAGGGTTTAATCCTGGTCAGAAGGACACAGTACCACAGTGAAAGGGTTTAATCCTGGTCAGAAGGACACAGTCCCACAGTGACAGGGTTTAATCCTGGTCAGAAGGACACAGTCCCACAGTGAAAGGGTTTAATCCCGGTCAGAAGGACACAGTCCCACAGTGACAGGGTTTAATCCTGGTCAGAAGGACACAGTCCCACAGTGACAGGGTTTAATCCTGGTCAGAAGGACACAGTCCCACAGTGAAAGGGTTTAATCCTGGTCAGAAGGACACAGTCCCACAGTGACAGGGTTTAATCCTGGTCAGAAGGACACAGTCCCACAGTGAAAGGGTTTAATCCTGGTCAGAAGGACACAGTCCCACAGTGACAGGGTTTAATCCTGGTCAGAAGGACACAGTCCCACAGTGAAAGGGTTTACTCCTGGTCAGAAGGACACAGTCCCACAGTGAAAGGGTTTAATCCTGGTCAGAAGGACACAGTCCCACAGTGAAAGGGTTTAATCCTGGTCAGAAGGACACAGTCCCACAGTGAAAGGGTTTAATCCTGGTCAGAAGGACACAGTCCCACAGTGACAGGGTTTAATCCTGGTCAGAAGGACACAGTCCCACAGTGAAAGGGTTTAATCATGGTCAGAAGGACACAGTCCCACAGTGACAGGGTTTAATCCTGGTCAGAAGGACACAGTCCCACAGTGACAGGGTTTAATGCTGGTCAGAAGGACACAGTCCCACAGTGACAGGGTTTAATCCTGGTCAGAAGGACACAGTCCCACAGTGACAGGGTTTAATCCTGGTCAGAAGGACACAGTCCCACAGTGACAGGGTTTAATCCTGGTCAGAAGGACACAGTCCCACAGTGACAGGGTTTAATCCTGGTCAGAAGGACACAGTCCCACAGTGAAAGGGTTTAATCCTGGTCAGAAGGACACAGTGACAGGGTTTAATCCTGGTCAGAAGGACACAGTGACAGGGTTTAATCCTGGTCAGAAGGACACAGTCCCACAGTGACAGGGTTTAATCCTGGTCAGAAGGACACAGTCCCACAGTGAAAGGGTTTAATCCTGGTCAGAAGGACACAGTCCCACAGTGAAAGGGTTTAATGCTGGTCAGAAGGACACAGTGACAGGGTTTAATGCTGGTCAGAAGGACACAGTCCCACAGTGACAGGGTTTTATCCTGGTCAGAAGGACACAGTCCCACAGTGACAGGGTTTAATCCTGGTCAGAAGGACACAGTCCCACAGTGAAAGGGTTTAATCCTGGTCAGAAGGACACAGTCCCACAGTGAAAGGGTTTAATCCTGGTCAGAAGGACACAGTCCCACAGTGAAAGGGTTTAATCCTGGTCAGAGGGACACAGTCCCACAGTGAAAGGGTTTAATCCTGGTCAGAAGGACACAGTCCCACAGTGAAAGGGTTTAATCCTGGTCAGAAGGACACAGTCCCACAGTGAAAGGGTTTAATCCTGGTCAGAAGGACACAGTCCCACAGTGACAGGGTTTAATCCTGGTCAGAAGGACACAGTCCCACAGTGAAAGGGTTTAATCCTGGTCAGAAGGACACAGTCCCACAGTGAAAGGGTTTAATCCTGGTCAGAAGGACACAGTCCAACAGTGAAAGGGTTTAATGCTGTTCAGAAGGACACAGTCCCACAGTGACAGGGTTTAATCCTGGTCAGAAGGACACAGTCCCACAGTGAAAGGATTTAATCCTGGTCAGAAGGACACAGTCCCACAGTGAAAGGGTTTAATCCTGGTCAGAAGGACACAGTCCCGCAGTGACAGGGTTTAATCCTGGTCAGAAGGACACAGTCCCACAGTGAAAGGGTTTAATCCTGGTCAGAAGGACACAGTCCCACAGTGACAGGGTTTAATCCTGGTCAGAAGGACACAGTCCCACAGTGAAAGGGTTTAATCCTGGTCAGAAGGACACAGTCCCACAGTGAAAGGGTTTAATCCTGGTCAGAAGGACACAGTCCCACAGTGACAGGTTTTAATCCTGGTCAGAAGGACACAGTCCCACAGTGAAAGGGTTTAATCCTGGTCAGAAGGACACAGTACCACAGTGAAAGGGTTTAATCCTGGTCAGAAGGACACAGTCCCACAGTGACAGGGTTTAATCCTGGTCAGAAGGACACAGTCCCACAGTGACAGGTTTTAATCCTGGTCAGAAGGACACAGTCACACAGTGAAAGGGTTTAATCCTGGTCAGAAGGACACAGTACCACAGTGAAAGGGTTTAATCCTGGTCAGAAGGACACAGTCCCACAGTGACAGGGTTTAATCCTGGTCAGAAGGACACAGTCCCACAGTGAAAGGGTTTAATCCTGGTCAGAAGGACACAGTCCCACAGTGACAGGGTTTAATCCTGGTCAGAAGGACACAGTCCCACAGTGACAGGGTTTAATCCTGGTCAGAAGGACACAGTCCCACACAGTCCCACAGTGAAAGGGTTTAATCCTGGTCAGAAGGACACAGTCCCACAGTGACAGGGTTTAATCCTGGTCAGAAGGACACAGTCCCACAGTGAAAGGGTTTAATCCTGGTCAGAAGGACACAGTCCCACAGTGACAGGGTTTAATCCTGGTCAGAAGGACACAGTCCCACAGTGAAAGGGTTTAATCCTGGTCAGAAGGACACAGTCCCACAGTGACAGGGTTTAATCCTGGTCAGAAGGACACAGTCCCACAGTGACAGGGTTTAATGCTGGTCAGAAGGACACAGTCCCACAGTGACAGGGTTTAATCCTGGTCAGAAGGACACAGTCCCACAGTGACAGGGTTTAATCCTGGTCAGAAGGACACAGTCCCACAGTGACTGGGTTTAATCCTGGTCAGAAGGACACAGTCCCACAGTGACAGGGTTTAATCCTGGTCAGAAGGACACAGTCCCACAGTGACAGGGTTTAATCCTGGTCAGAAGGACACAGTCCCACAGTGAAAGGGTTTAATCCTGGTCAGAAGGACACAGTCCCACAGTGAAAGGGTTTAATCCTGGTCAGAAGGACACAGTTACAGGGTTTAATGCTGGTCAGAAGGACACAGTCCCACAGTGACAGGGTTTAATCCTGGTCAGAAGGACACAGTCCCACAGTGAAAGGGTTTAATGCTGTTCAGAAGGACACAGTCCCACAGTGACAGGGTTTAATCCTGGTCAGAAGGACACAGTCCCACAGTGAAAGGGGTTAATCCTGGTCAGAAGGACACAGTCCCACAGTGAAATGGTTTAATCCTGGTCAGAAGGACACAGTCCAACAGTGAAAGGGTTTAATGCTGTTCAGAAGGACACAGTCCCACAGTGACAGGGTTTAATCCTGGTCAGAAGGACACAGTCCCACAGTGAAAGGGTTTAATCCTGGTCAGAAGGACACAGTCCCACAGTGAAAGGGTTTAATCCTGGTCAGAAGGACACAGTCCCACAGTGACAGGGTTTAATCCTGGTCAGAAGGACACAGTCCCACAGTGAAAGGGTTTAATCCTGGTCAGAAGGACACAGTCCCACAGTGACAGGGTTTAATCCTGGTCAGAAGGACACAGTCCCACAGTGACAGGGTTTAATCCTGGTCAGAAGGACACAGTCCCACAGTGAAAGGGTTTAATCCTGGTCAGAAGGACACAGTCCCACAGTGACAGGGTTTAATCCTGGTCAGAAGGACACAGTCCCACAGTGAAAGGGTTTAATCCTGGTCAGAAGGACACAGTCCCACAGTGACAGGGTTTAATCCTGGTCAGAAGGACACAGTCCCACAGTGAAAGGGTTTAATCCTGGTCAGAAGGACACAGTCCCACAGTGAAAGGGTTTAATCCTGGTCAGAAGGACACAGTCCCACAGTGAAAGGGTTTAATCCTGGTCAGAAGGACACAGTCCCACAGTGAAAGGGTTTAATCCTGGTCAGAAGGACACAGTCCCACAGTGACAGGGTTTAATCCTGGTCAGAAGGACACAGTCCCACAGTGAAAGGGTTTAATCCTGGTCAGAAGGACACAGTCCCACAGTGACAGGGTTTAATCCTGGTCAGAAGGACACAGTCCCACAGTGACAGGGTTTAATGCTGGTCAGAAGGACACAGTCCCACAGTGACAGGGTTTAATCCTGGTCAGAAGGACACAGTCCCACAGTGACAGGGTTTAATCCTGGTCAGAAGGACACAGTCCCACAGTGACTGGGTTTAATCCTGGTCAGAAGGACACAGTCCCACAGTGACAGGGTTTAATCCTGGTCAGAAGGACAAAGTCCCACAGTGACAGGGTTTAATCCTGGTCAGAAGGACACAGTCCCACAGTGAAAGGGTTTAATCCTGGTCAGAAGGACACAGTCCCACAGTGAAAGGGTTTAATCCTGGTCAGAAGGACACAGTTACAGGGTTTAATGCTGGTCAGAAGGACACAGTCCCACAGTGACAGGGTTTAATCCTGGTCAGAAGGACACAGTCCCACAGTGAAAGGGTTTAATGCTGTTCAGAAGGACACAGTCCCACAGTGACAGGGTTTAATCCTGGTCAGAAGGACACAGTCCCACAGTGAAAGGGGTTAATCCTGGTCAGAAGGACACAGTCCCACAGTGAAATGGTTTAATCCTGGTCAGAAGGACACAGTCCAACAGTGAAAGGGTTTAATGCTGTTCAGAAGGACACAGTCCCACAGTGACAGGGTTTAATCCTGGTCAGAAGGACACAGTCCCACAGTGAAAGGGTTTAATCCTGGTCAGAAGGACACAGTCCCACAGTGAAAGGGTTTAATCCTGGTCAGAAGGACACAGTCCCACAGTGACAGGGTTTAATCCTGGTCAGAAGGACACAGTCCCACAGTGAAAGGGTTTAATCCTGGTCAGAAGGACACAGTCCCACAGTGACAGGGTTTAATCCTGGTCAGAAGGACACAGTCCCACAGTGAAAGGGTTTAATTCTGGTCAGAAGGACACAGTCCCACAGTGACAGGGTTTAATGCTGGTCAGAAGGACACAGTCCCACAGTGACAGGTTTTAATCCTGGTCAGAAGGACACAGTCCCACAGTGAAAGGGTTTAATGCTGTTCAGAAGGACACAGTCCCACAGTGACAGGGTTTAATCCTGGTCAGAAGGACACAGTCCCACAGTGAAAGGGTTTAATCCTGGTCAGAAGGACACAGTCCCACAGTGAAATGGTTTAATCCTGGTCAGAAGGACACAGTCCAACAGTGAAAGGGTTTAATGCTGTTCAGAAGGACACAGTCCCACAGTGACAGGGTTTAATCCTGGTCAGAAGGACACAGTCCCACAGTGAAAGGGTTTAATCCTGGTCAGAAGGACACAGTCCCACAGTGAAAGGGTTTAATCCTGGTCAGAAGGACACAGTCCCACAGTGACAGGTTTAATCCTGGTCAGAAGGACACAGTCCCACAGTGAAAGGGTTTAATCCTGGTCAGAAGGACACAGTCCCACAGTGACAGGGTTTAATCCTGGTCAGAAGGACACAGTCCCACAGTGAAAGGGTTTAATTCTGGTCAGAAGGACACAGTCCCACAGTGACAGGGTTTAATGCTGGTCAGAAGGACACAGTCCCACAGTGACAGGTTTTAATCCTGGTCAGAAGGACACAGTCCCACAGTGAAAGGGTTTAATCCTGGTCAGAAGGACA
This sequence comes from Oncorhynchus clarkii lewisi, assembly GCF_045791955.1. Classification (NCBI taxonomy): domain Eukaryota; kingdom Metazoa; phylum Chordata; class Actinopteri; order Salmoniformes; family Salmonidae; genus Oncorhynchus; species Oncorhynchus clarkii. Next base: position 314 of record NW_027258226.1, on the reverse strand, counting down.
CAGTACCACAGTGAAAGGGTTTAATCCTGGTCAGAAGGACACAGTCCCACAGTGACAGGGTTTAATCCTGGTCAGAAGGACACAGTCCCACAGTGACAGGGTTTAATCCTGGTCAGAAGGACACAGTCCCACAGTGAAAGGGTTTAATCCTGGTCAGAAGGACACAGTCCCACAGTGACAGGGTTTAATCCTGGTCAGAAGGACACAGTCACACAGTGAAAGGGTTTAATCCTGGTCAGAAGGAAACAGTCCCACAGTGAAAGGGTTTAATCCTGGTCAGAAGGACACAGTCCCACAGTGAAAGGGTTTAATCC
>NW_027258225.1:0-92754 GCF_045791955.1 Oncorhynchus clarkii lewisi | reverse complement strand
AATTAATAAACACATGGATTCATTTCATAAACTGTGTATCATTAAATAAAGTTGTAAAATAATCCCCCCAAACTAATGGTGAAAAGTGATCATCTCTATCTGATACATGTTAGGGGCGGAAGGTAGCCTAGTGGTTAGAGCGTTGGGCCAGTAACCAAAAGGTTGCAAGATCGAATCCCTGAGCTGACAAGGTAAAAATCTGTTGTTCTGCCTCTGAACAAGGCAGTTAACCCACTGTTCCTAGGCCATCATTGTAATTAAGATTTTGTTCTTAACTGACTTGTCTAGTTAAATAAAGGTTCAATAAAAAAAGTGTCTACTAGCTCCTTCACACAGAATACTGCAGAGGGAAAACCTGGTCTCAGAGCAAAACGTATTATATATTACAAAAACATCCGTGCCACTCCATTTAGTATGGATTTCACATGACTGGGCAGGGGCTCAGCCATGGGTGGGACTTGGGAAGGCATAGGCCCACTTGGGAGCCAGGCCCGGCCAATCAGAATTAGTTTTTCCCCACAAAAGGTCTTGATTACAGATAGAAATACTACTCAGCCCCTCCCCCCACCACCTCAGACAATCATGCAGGTGAAGAGGTCCTGGGCTGCCGTGGTTACATGTGATCTGCAGTTGTGAGGCCGGTTGGATGTACTGCCAAATTCTCTAAAAGGACGTTAGAGGTGGCTAATGGTAGAGATATAAATATTGAGTTCTCTGGCAACAGCTCTGGTGGACATTCCTGCAGTCATCATGAGAATTGCACATTCCCTAAACTTGAGACATCTGTGATATTGTGTTGTGTGGCCTTTTATTGTCCCCCAGCACAAGGTGCACCTGTGTAATGACCATGCTGTTTTATCAGCATCTTGATATGCCACACCTGTCAGGTGGATGGATTGTCTTGACAAAGGCTGAAATGCTCACTAACAGTATATATAAACAAAGTTGTGCACAACATTTGAGAGACATTAGCTTTTTGTGCTGGATCTTTTTATTTCAGCTCATGAAACCAACACTTCACATGTTTAGTTTATATTGGAGGTCCAATGTAATGTAACCTAACATAGATTAGGGCCTCATTTATTTCAATTGACTGATTTCCTTATACAAACTGTAAATCTTTGAAATTGTTTGGTTTAGATTGTTGTTCAGTATAATACAACTTGAAGGACGTATCGTATGTTAAGAATTACAATTCTTACGTTATTTCACGCATTGTTATTCATACATATTACAAGTTCGTAACATATTGTATGATATGTTACGAATTCCAATTTGTTGTTGCTGACGTTAGCTAGGTTAGGGGTGAGGGGTTTAAGATAGAGTTAAATGGGTTTAGGAGAAAGGGTAGCTAACATGCTAAGTAATAGCTAAAAAGTAGTAAGTAGTTGCCAAGTTGCTAAAATGCTAAAGTCCTCCGTGATGAGATTCAAACACTCAACCTTTGGCATGACATTTGAGTTTACACGCCCACCCTTCCACAGAGCAGGAGTAAGGCTTCTCTCCTACGTGTAAACGTTGGTGTGTTTTTAAGCTGCCCAGTTGAAACTCTCCCCACAGACAGAGACAGACCAGGCTGAGAGGGAAGCAGTACCACCCAGTCAATTGGCAGACTAGTGTTTGTTTTCAAAATGAGAAGAATAACAGAGGGTATTCAACACCAAGTGCAAATCTTTACAGTAGAAGCCAACAAAACACACCAAAACTGACAAGGTGCAAAGTAAAGAGAGGCTAAAATTTTATAACGCTCCCTTTCCTCTGCACAGTTCTCTCACAGTGAGAACCAATAGGATTACAGTGTTCTATGCTTTCTTCATTTGATCCAATTACAACTTCTTTTATGAGATGAGAATTAAGTGATGGAGTGACTTTATTCTTAGCTGGTCAGAGAACCGATGAGGCTTTTCTCCTTGACCTCACTAGGCTAGGGGTCACTATTTTCACCTCCGGATTAAAAGCGGAAAGGGATAAGACCCAGATCCCGTTCCCTATGGCTAACACTAGATGCGAACAGTCTTTAGACATTGTTTCAGGCTTGTATTCTGAAAAATAAGGGAGAATGACCACATTGAGTCAGTGGATAGTGGGATGTCCCCAGAGCTGGGTCCTGCAGAGAGCACCTTTCTTGTTTTTCTTTTATATTGACAACGCTGTTGCCAGTTTAAATATTATTGATTATTTAGGCTAAAAACAACATGAGGATTGATTAAACACCGTTTTACATGTTTCTACAAACTTTACGGATACTATTTGGAATTTTCGTCTGCCTCTTGTGACCGCATTTGAGCCATTGGATTACAGAACAAAATGTGCCAACAAAATGGAGGTTTCAAGATATAAAGAGGGACTTTATCGAACAAAATGAAAATGTATTGTGTAACTGGGAGTGTTGTGAGTGCAACCATATGAAGATCATCAAATTTCTGACTTTTGTGACTAGTCTACTTGGCTGGTATGTCATGTTTTGTGTGCTGAGAGCCATCCTCAGATAATCGCATGGTTTGCTTTCGCCTTAAAGCCTTTTTGAAATCTGACATAGCGGCTAGATTAACAACAAGTTAAGCTTTATTTTGATGTATTACACTTGTGATTTCATGAAATGTAAATATTTATAGTAATTAAATCTGAATTGGTCACTACAATTTCCCCGGATGTTGAACAGGTGGGACGCAACAGTCCCAGGTACCCACATGAAGTTAATGTATACGTTGGTGTGTTTTTAAGTTGCTCTTGTCAGAGAAACTCCTCCCACAGTCAGAGCAGAAGTAAGGCTTCTCTCCTGTATGTATACGTTCATGTGATTTCAAGGTATCCGATCGGGAGAAACGTTTTCCACAGAAAGAGCAGTAGTAAGGCTTCTCTCCTGTATGTATACGTTCATGTGATTTCAAGGTACCCGATCGGGAGAAACGTTTTCCACAGTCAGAGCAGGAGTGAGGCTTCTCTCCTGTATGTATACGTTCATGTGATTTCAAGGTAGTCGACAGGGAGAAACTCTTCCCACAATCAGAGCAGAAGTAAGGCTTCTCTCCTGTATGTATTAATTGGTGTGCTTTTAAGCTGGTCTTTTGAGAGAATCTCTCCCCACACTCAGGGCAGAAGTAAGGCTTTTCTCCTGTATGGATACGTTGGTGTGTTTTTAAGGTATCCAGTCGAGAGAAACTCACTCCACAGTCAGAGCAGGAGTAAGGCTTCTCTCCTGTATGTATACGTTCATGTGATTTCAAGGTACTCGATAGGGAGAAACTCTTCCCACATTCAGGGCAGAAGTAAGGCTTTTCTCTTGTATGGATACGTTGGTGTGTTTTTAAGGTATCCAGTCGAGAGAAACTCACTCCACAGTCAGAGCAGGAGTAAGGCTTCTCTCCAGTATGTACTTGTTTGTGTGATTTTAGGGTGCTCATTTGAGAGAATCTCTCACCACAGTCAGAACAGGAGTAAGGCTTTTCTCCTGTGTGTGTTCTCTGATGAACTTTTAGATAAGTTGACCTTGTGAAGCATTTTCCACAGTCAGAGCAGGAGTAAGGCTTCTCTCCAGTGTGAGTTCTCTGATGAACTTTTAGATCAGTTGATGTTGTGAAGCATTTTCCACAGTCAGAGCAGGAGTAAGGCTTCTCTCCTGTGTGTATACGTTGGTGTGTTTTTAAGGTGCCCAGATGAGAGAAACTCGCCCCACAGTCAGAGCAGGAGTATGGCTTCTCTCCGGTGTGTGTTCTCTGATGAAGTTTTAGATCAGTTGATGTTGTGAAGCATTTTCCACAGTCTGAGCAGGAGTATGGCTTCTCTCCTGTGTGTATTTTTAGGTGTATTTTTAGCTTTGACAGAAATGGGAAAATCTCTTCACAATGTGGGCAGTGATGAGACCTCTTAGCTCTCTGATCTTCCTGCTGTTGCTCTCTGGGTGTAGAGAATGTCTCAACGTGGTATCCTGTGTGAATATCAAAAGAACCATACATGTCATTCAAATGATATACATGTCATTCAAATGTATTTTATGAAGCCCATTTTACATCAGTAGTTTTCATAAAGTGCCCAACAGAAACCCAGCCTAAAATCCCCAAAGAGCAAGCAATGCAGATGTAGAAGCACAGTGGCCACAAAAAAATCCCTAGGAAGCAGGAACCTAGGAAGAAACCTAGAGAGAAACCAGGCTCAGAGCGGTGATCAGTCCTCTTCTGGCCATAACAGGTGACAGGTAGCCTAGTGGTTAGAGCAACCAAAAGGTTGCAAGATCGAATCCCCGAGCTGACAAGGTAAAAATCTGTCGTTCTGCCCCTGAACAAGGCAGTTAACCTCTCTAGGGTACGTGATACGGTAGCATCCCACCTCTTCAACAGCCAGTGAAACTGCAGGGTGCCAAATTCAAAACAGAAATCCCATAATTAAACATACATGTATTTTACACCATTTTAAAGATACACTCGTTGTAAATCCATCCACAGTCTCCGATTTCAAAAAGGCTTTACGCCGATAGCAAACCAAACGATTATGTTAGGTGAGTGCCTATTCACAGAATAACACAGCCATTAATCCAGCCAAAGAGAGGATTCACAAAAAGCAGAAATATAGATTAAATGAATCACTAACCTTTAATGATCTTCATCAGATGACACTCATAGGACTTCATGTTCCACAATACATGCATGTTTTGTTGGGTAAAGTTCATATTTATATCCAAAAATCTGAGTTTACACTGTCGCCTTACGAGAGCCACATCAATTTACAGGAATACTCATAATAAACATTACTAAAAGATACAACTGTTATGCAAAATTTGAGATGCACTTCTCCTTAACGCAACCGCTGTGTCAGATTTCAAAAAAGCTTTACGGAAAAATTAAACCATGCAATAATCTGAGTCGGCGCTCAGAGCCCATCAAGACACAAATATAACCGCCATATTAAGCAGTCAACAAAATAAATAGCATTATAAATCTTCACTTACCTTTGCTGATCTTCGTCGGAATGCACTCCCAGGACTCCCACAAGAAATGTTCGTTTTGTTCGGTAATGTCCATCATTTATGTCCAAATAGTTACTTTTGTTAGTGCATTTGGTAAACAAATCCTAGGTCACGAAGCGCGTTCACTAACAGCAGACAAAATATCAAAAAGTTCCATAACAGTCAGTAGAAACATGTCAAACGATGTATTGAATCAATCTTTAGGATGTTTTTAACATAATTCTTCAATAATGTTCCAACCGGAGAATTCCTTTGTCTTCAGAAAAGCAAATGGAACTGGTGCATACTCTCATGTCAACGGGCATGGTCAGCTCGTGGCTGCTGGCAGACCTCTGACTCATTCCACTCTCCTTCAGCGCCACTTCACAGTAGAAGCATCAGACAAAGTTCTAAAGACTGTTGGCATCTAGTGGAAGCCGTAGGAAGTGCAACATTACCAATATCCCACTGTATCTTCAATAGGAGCCGAGTTGAATATAGACCAAACTCTGATTTCCCACTTCCTGGTTGGATTTTTTTCTCAGGTTTTTGTCCATTAAAATAACATCCCTAGTGACCCTAAACTTTTCAACGGTAGTGTATGTATTCATTTCAGTAGGCTGTATGGGAATAAAACTATTCTAAAACTGGGTAGGAGTCAAACACTAACAACAGTAAAAAGTTGTGAAAATGATGAGCTATATCATCCTACACTCAACATCACAAGGGTTAGTAACTATACAGACTCATTTCATAGAACTTTAAAACACTGGCAGTTTGTCTACTCCACTTCTTTAGTCTACACTCTGATCACTCCAGATAGACCAGTGAATAAAACAAATGCTGGCAATACTGTTGTCATCCATACAAGTCTTAGCAGCATGAAATAACGTCTACAATGCATTCAAAAAGTATTCAGACCCCTTGACTTTTTCCACATTTTGTTACATTACAGCTTTATTCTAAAATTGATTAAATTGTTGTTTTTCTCATCACTCTACATACAATACCCCATTATAACATCACAATACCCCATTATAACATCACAATACCCCATAATGACAAAGCAAAAACAGGTTTTTAGAAATAACTGAAACATTACATTTATGTAAGTATTCAGACCCTTTATACAATAGTTAGTTGAAGCACCTTTGGCAGCAATTACAGCCTTGAGTCTTGTTGTGTATGAAGCTACAAGCTTGGCACACTTGTATTTGGGGAGTTTCTCCCATTCTCCTCTGCAGATCCTCTCAAGCTCTGCCAGGTTGGATGGGGAGGGTTCTCTCCAGAGATGTTTGATCGGGTTCAAGTCCAGGCTCTGGCTTGGCCACTCAATGACATTAAGAGACTTGTACCGAAGCCACTCCCACGTTGTCTTGGCTGTGTGCTTCGGGTCGTTGTCCTGTTGGAAGGTGAACCTTCACCCCAGTCTGAGGTCCCGAGCGCTCTCAAGTAGGTTTTCATCAAGGATCTCTCTATACTTTGCTACGTTCATCTATCCCTTGATCCTGACTAGTCACCATGTCCCTGCCGCTGAAAAACATCCCCACAGCATGCTGCTGCCACCACTCTGCTTCACTGTAGGGATGGTGCCAGGTTTGCTCCAGAAATGACACTTGGCATTCAGGCCAAAGAGTTCAATCTTGGTTTCATCAGACCAGAGAATTTTGTTTCTCATGGTCAGAATCCTTTAGGTGCCTATAGCCAATCTCCAAGCGGAATGTCATGTGCCTTTTACTGAGGAGTGGCTTCCGTCTGGGCACTCTACCATAAAGGCATGATTAGTGGAGTCCTGCAGAGATGGTTGTCCTTCTGGAAGATTCTCTCATCTCCATTGAGGAACTCTGGAGCTCTGACAGAAGAACCATCGGGTTCTTGGCCACCTCCCTGACCAAGGCCCTTCTCCCCAGGTAGCTCAGTTTGGCCGGGTGGCCCGCTCTAGGAAGAGTCTTGGTGGTTCCAAACTTCTTCAATTGAAGAATGATGGAGGCCTCTGTGTTCTTGGGGACATTTAATGCAGCAGAAACGTTTCAGTACCGGTCCCCAGATCTGTGCCGACACAATCCTGTCTCGGAGCTCTACGGACAAATCCTTCCACCTCATGACTTGGTTTTTACTTTGACATTCACTGTCAACTGTGGGACCTGACATAGACAGGTGTGTGTGCCTGTCCAAATCATGTCCAATCAATTGAATTTACCACAGGTGGACTCCAAGTTGTAGAAACATCTCAAGGATCATCTCATAGCAAAGGTTCTGAATACTTACGTAAATAAGCAATTATTATCTTTTTTTGTGTTTTTTTTTTTACATTTGCAAGACTTTCTAAAAACCTGTTTTGGCTTTGTCATTATGGGGTATTGTGATGTCATTATGGGGTATTGTGATGTCATTATGGGGTATTGTGATGTCATTATGGGGTATTGTGATGTCATTATGGGATATTGTGTGTAGATTGACGAGGAAAAACATGGAATCAATTTTAGAATAAGGCTGTAACCTACCAAAATGGGAGAAATGGGAAGGGGTCTGACAGTGCCCTCGGAAAGTATTCAGACCACTTGACTTTTTCCACATTGTTATGTTACAGCCTTATTCTAAAATTAACTAAAAATATATGCTCAGCAATCTACACACAATACCCCATAATGACAAAGTGAAAACAGGATTAGACATAAAATAAAGGTTAAAAAATAAAATAAAAAATAAATACACTACCATTAGTGGTGAAATAAATGAATAAATTCAAAAGTTTGGGGTTACTTAGAAATGTCCTTGTTTTGAAAGAAAAGCACATTGATTGTCCATTAAAATAACATCAAATTGATCAGAAATACAGTGAAGACATTGTTATTGTTGTAAATGACTATTGTAGCTGAAAACGGCAGATATTTTATGGAATATCTACATAGGCGAACAGAGGCCCATTATCAGCAACCATCACTCCTGTGATCCAATGGCACGTTGTGTTAGCTAATCCAAGTTGATCATTTTAAAAGGCTAATTCATCATTAGAAAACCTTTCTAAATGTATGTTAGTACAGCTAAAAACTGTGGTTCAGACTAAAGAAGCAATAAAACTGGCCTTTGCAACTCTGCCTAGAAGGCCAGCATCCCGGAGTCGCCTCTTCGCTGTTGACGTTGAGACTGGTGTTAAGTGACCCCAAACTTTTGAAATTAACTCAGGTGCATCCTGTTTCCATTGATCATCCTTGAGATGTTTCTACAAATTGATTTATAAACTATTAAATATATATGTATCAGATATAAATCATCAGGATGTGGTAGTCTACTGGTTATGTTCAACACTTCTCCAATCGTTGTTGAGATCTGATATTCTGTGCAGCAAACAAATTATAATTCAATATTGACAGTGATGATGCCATGGCCTATTTTGAAATGAGGTATGCCTAACTTGGTGATTGAGGGTATTAAACATTTTCAAAGTTCTTGAGACAATGTGTGGGCAAAGGCAGGCGTTACAAGTTTAAATAGTTTTTGCTTCGCTGTGAAGTCTTGAGTTGTTCAGGGATGTGTGATGTCAGAATTACAGAATTAAACCTAGCAATAGACTGGTCATAACTTATGGAGGTCTAATACATGAAGATAACTTATAGATAGAAACAGCTCTTACCATGACTAACAGTTGTCCTAATCTTCTCCTCCTCTTCCTCTTCATCTTTAATGTTGACATTCAGCTCCAGTGTTTGACTGCAGTCTTCCAGCTTCACCGATGCCATCTCTGGATCCTGCAATGCAAACTGGGCTCCACTGTCACAATCAGGACCCAGTGACTGTAGGTTCCTACTCAGTGTGGAAGGAGAGTGGCAGGCTGGGATTGTCCTCACTGTTGATGTTAACGGCCTCAGACTTAATCTGAGTCGGTCTGTAGTAATAAAGACAAACGGACACAAAAGTTATTTTCTTGACAGTTCTGGCACTTTATTCTGTAAAAATATTTTCTTGTTTTTCTTGTTCAATTATCTTATTTCAGTAGATCAGGTAGATAATCCCTGACAATACATTCATTCACATTAGACAAAGTACAACATAAGTGCACTTTGTCCCATTATGATTTTCCAATTGAAGAATCTTCCCTTGCTGAACCTGACCAGCACAAGATATTAACAATCTACCACTTTCAATGTTTTATTTCACCTTTACTTAACCAGGTAGGCTCGTTCAGAACAAGTTCTCATTTACACAGCTGCATCCCAGTTTAACTTCACCTCTTTTTATGGCCTTGGTTAATCAGGGTGTAAATGAGGCCCTGTGGTCTCCTCAAACACCATCCCAACTTTCCACTCTAACACATTATTACTCGCAGACACTTGGTCCTCCATGGAATGAGTTTGACACGTGCTCCGATTCATCCGCATTAATCGACGCCATTCCATGCAGTTGGCCTCTCTCTCCAAATGGTGAAGGATAACTTCAGTTAGTGTCAAAATAGAGGGAAGCTATCACACAGCCTCAGGTCGCCATTTCAACACGAATAAACTCATAGAAAGACGACCGAAATCGTTCCCGCCATTTGACTTGCCTCGTCCGAACCATCTCGATCTCGCGAGCTTTCATTAACGAAACAGTGTATGTAAACTCGCGAGAACAGGATGGTTCGGCCGAGGCTATTTACCAGCTCATAAACATTTTACACAAAACCAAGAACATGTAAAAACGAACTCAAATCAGTGGAATCTTTATGAAATGACTTTAACGAAATTATGTACATACACTCAGACAAACCCAAAGTCTATCTATGTGACTTGTAAAATATTTCTTTACACGTTTTACGTACATTTTTTTAACACGTTCTTCACTCACTCGGTTTGACCCCAAATAACACATACAATTAAATCCTTTACCAAACGTGATAATACATTGACGGATTTGTTACCTATCGTGTTATATATTCTCTCGACATTAGAAAGTTTAAACATGCTATTACATACATACAATGGTACATTACAAACGGACACAACCACTATCGACTTCACAACACAGTTGTCGTTTCGACCCGGAACTTCCTGTTCCCCACTACTATAGCGCAGCAGCGTCATCTTCTTCTCTGGTATACTGACATTTACACAAATATAACGTGTCTGCCGCCACCTACTGTAAGGTTAATAAACTGTAGAAGAAAATACATTTCCTTTACGGAAAAGGGGAGGGGGAACAACGACGTCAAAATACAAAAATAGATAAATAACAACATCCCACTCGTTCAGTCACAGTCCTATTCAAATCACATCCCTACACAGTCTCATGGGCCTCGTAGGGAGGAACATCTTCAGTCAGTATTCCCTGCAATCAGTGATGTAAAGTACTTAAGTACAAATATTTAAGTGCCACATCAGTAGTTTTTGGGGGTATCTGTACTTTACTTTTGATATTTTTTGACAACTTCTACTTCACTACATTCCTAAAGAAAATAATGTACTTTCAAATCCATACATTTTCCCTGACACCCAAAAGTTCTCGTTACATTTTGAATGATTAGCAGGACAGGATAACATTTAAATTCGCGCATCCGTACTGCATCTGATTTGGCGGACTCACCAAACACAAATACTTTATTTTTAAATTATGGATGTGGTCTTAAATTCAATCTGGAGTGCCAGAGTGCGCTTGGTCGTTCGTAAATTCAGAGCGTTGTCAGACTGTCAGTTCATATCGCTCTCGGAGCGTTCAGAGCCACACTGGACGCTCTGGCGGAGGAGGAGGGTTGATTCAAGCGTTCTGACCTCACAACGGCAGTCAAGCATCCAAGATAACTGGTTAGCATTGGCTAGCTTGCTAGCTACTTTCAGTACAAATGAGAGAACTCTGACCATTTTACTCGCCTTAGCAGAGCTGGTTAGGCTGTGTTCATGTTATCCAGAGAGCATTGGTGACTTTAACTGTGCTTCAGGCAACAATTTAATAAAGCATTTTTTGACGACGCTTACTGACACCGGCGGTATTCAAGGGGTGTTGAGCGTTTGTTTTTCATCAACTATTCTTCCCTCTGGCACTCAGACGAGAGTGGTCTGAAATCGGAGTATATAGCCAGAGCGAATTTAGGAACGCAGACTATGTCTGAGTGTTGGAGTGTGCCCCTTACAGGTTAGGATAATTAAAGTGGCAATTTAGGTGAATTACCGTGGCAGGTTAGGAGACTGAGGTTAAGGTTAGGAAAAGGGTTAGGGTTAGCTACAATGTAACAGATGTCAACAACTGTTGTCCCAACGCAAAAGAAACGGCCACGGACCAATGGGGAGCAGCAATTGGTTTAAAGTAGATATCACGAAACACCCGATATCAGAGAACGCCCCTAATTGCGGTCTGCAATTACAGCTCTTTCGGATCAAGGGGCCAGGCTTCCAGTCTGTAAGCATGCTTTCCACTGTGCTCAGAGGGCATTTTCCATACTGCAGTTCAGCTGAAGCACGGCCCAATTCCCATTGATGGCCCCATTGCGAAGTCACGTTTTTTTTAAACAATACAATTTACTCATCAAGTCTGTATACAAAACATCCATTGAATTATTCAAGTAATTGCCGTAGTCAGATTTTTTCCCCATCACTCACAGCCAAGGTTAACCATTTTAGATTCATGATGTGAGGTGGGTGAGCTTATGCCACATGCAGATGCTGAAGGGAAAACACACCTCTTGACCTGCTGTGTATAATTTAGGTGCAGCCTCGTCTCATAGACTAGGTGTAACATAGTAAATATAAATCAGGGACTCTCAAAACAGTATTATGTTACGTTTTTCTGGTTACAAAAGACAGATGGTTACTCAATACATGGAATTTGGTGGTGCTGTGCTGTAACAGCGAGCTGAGCCAGTTGAAAGTATTGACAACAGGGATATATTGTTGGTGACTGTGTGTTCCTGAAGTGCTGTGGCCCTGTGTGCTCCTTCATTAGTTTTGTGTTTTTTATTCATTTCTTTCTGGTACCCTCCTACCTGAGAGGCATGAGGCCTGAGAGGCATTGCACTGTTAAAATCATCCCAGTGTGGAGATGAAACACCTGTGTGTTACAAAGCCACATGCCCTGTCCTCTCTGCTCTACCTAGGTGTTTTAATGTGGGTAATACAGAGATAATACTAATACCGAGAGAACCACTGCTCTACCTAGGTGTTTTAATGTGGGAAACACAGAGATAATACAAATACGGAAAGAACCACTGATCTACCTAGGTGTTTTAATGTGGGTAATACAGAGATATTACTAATACGGAGAGAACCACAGCTCTACCTAGGTGTTTTTATGTTGGTAATACTAATACAGATAACCACTGCCCTACCTAGTGTTTTAATGTGACTCATACAGAGATAACCATTGGACATGCATTTCCCATTATGCCTTTGTGTTTACCACTTCAGATCCTTAAATTGTAGTTTAAAGCATATACAGGGAATTATACAAGACCCCTTGACTTATCCACGTATTGTTACGTTACAGGCTTATACAAAAATTGATTAAATGCATTTTTTACCCCTCATCAATATACACATAATGACAAAGTGAAAAAAGTTTAGAAATTTGTCAATTTATAAAAATGAATACCTTATTTGCATAAATATTCAGACTGTAACGCTCAATGAGTGAATGGGTGTGGAGTCAGGCGCAGAGAGCAAAGGATGTGGGGAAAAACACGCTTTAATGTCCAAAATCAAAGGAACAAAATAGTTATACCCTAAACAGGCGTAACTATAAAAACAAAATAGTACCCTTAGGTAAAATACTAGTAGACCGGCGACGACGGCCGCCGAGCGCCACCCGAACAAGAAGGGGAGCCACCTTCGGTAATATTTGTGACAGGCCTTGTTCTGGATATTTAAAATGCATATGCCACAGCCAATACCCCAGGACATTCCTGCTTCATCAGATAACAACCATAAAGGCAATAAAACTGGGGGTGGGGGACATACACGTTCAAAAGTTCAAACACTCAACACCCCCAGTTCAACCAGGCCCCTAGACATCAATCACCATGACTACTTCAAAGGATGCAATATAGATATAAAATAACACACACCCTCTAACACGTGACCACAGGAACAGGATGGCCTGGCCGGAGGCCCATATTTGGACATGTACACGTCATCATGACACAGGGTCATAAATCAATTACTTTGACCCGTGCCGTCTACTTTATTCTCTCTCCCCTGCCCAGTCATGTGAAATCCATAGATTATGGCCTCTTATTTAAAATGACTGATTTCCTGATACAAACTATAAATCTTTGAAATTGTTGTGTTTAAATTGTTCAGTATAATACAACTTCTAGGAAGTATCGTATGTTACGAATTACAATTCTTACGTTATTTTACGCATTGCTATTCATACAATATGTTACGAACTTGTAATATGTATGATATGCTAACATGCTAAGTAATAGCTAAAAAGTAGTAAGTAGTTGCAAAGTTGCATGCTAAGCTAACATGCTAAGTAATAGCTAAAAAGTAGTAAGTAAGTAGTTGCAAAGTTGCTGATTAGCTAAAATGCTACAGTCCTCCTTGATGAGATTCTAAACACAGCAGCCTTTGGCTAGAAGTTTGAGTTAAACGCCCACCCTTCCACAGAGCAGGAGTAAGACTTCTCTCCTGTGTGACTACATTGGTGTGTTAAGTTGCTATGGTGAGAGAAACTCACCCAAAAGTCAGAGCAGACGTAAGCAGGCTTCTCTCATGCGTGTTTTCTCTGATGAACTATTAGCTTCGTTGCTGTTTTGAAGCATTTTACACAAACAGAGCAGTAATAAGGCTTCTCTCCTGTGTGTGTTCGCTGGTGAACTTAAAGCTTATTTGATGTTTTAAAACTTTTTCCACAGTCAGAGCAGGAATAAGGCTTCCCTCCTGTGTCTGTTCTCTGATGAACTGTTAGCACAGTTGACGTTTTGAAGCATTTTCCCCAGTCAGAGCAGGAGTATGGCTTCTCCCCTGTATGTATACGTTCATGTGATTTTAAGTTGGAAAGATGCGAGAAACTAGTTCCACAGTCAGAGCAGACGTAAGGCTTCTCTCCTGTGTGTGTTCTCTGATGAACTTTGAGCTGAGTTGATGTTTTAAAACATTTTACACAGTCAGGGCAGAAGAAAGGCTTCTCTCCTGTGTGTGTTCTCTGATGAACTTTTAGCTCTTTTGATGTTTTAAAACATTTTACACAGTCAGAGCAGGAATAAGGCTTCTCTCCTGTGTGTGTTCTCTGGTGAACTTTTAGATGAGTTGATGTTGTGAAGTATTTTCCACAGTCAGAGCAGGAATAAGGCTTCTCTCCTGTGTGTGTTCTCTGATGAACTTTTAGCTCTTTTGATGTTTTAAAACATTTTCCACAGTCAGAGCAGGAATAAGGCTTCGCTCCTGAGTGTATACGTTGGTGTGTTTTTAAGGTGCCCAGCTGAGCGAAACTTGCCCCACAGTCAGAGCAGAAGAAAGGCTTCTCTCCTGTGTGTGTTCTCTGGTGAACTTTTAGCTCATTTGATGTTTTAAAAAGTTTTCCACAGTCAGAGCAGGAGTATGGCTTCTCCCCTGTGTGTGTTCTCTGATGAACTTTTAGATGAGTTGATGTTGTGAAGTATTTTCCACAGTCAGAGCAGACGTAAGGCTTCTCTCCTGTATGTACACGTTCATGTGTTTTTAAGATGGAAAATTTAGAGAAACTAGTTCCACACTCAGAGCAGTTATACGGCTTGTCTCCTGTGTGTGTTCTCTGATGAACTTTTAGCTCAGTTGATGTTTTGAAGCATTTTCCACAGCCAGAGCAGGAGTAAGGCTTCTCTCCTGTGTGTATTTTTAGGTGTATTTTTAGCTGTGATAGAAATGGGAAAATCTCTTCACAATGTGGGCAGTGATGAGACCTCTTAGCTCTCTGATCTTCCTGCTGTTGCTCTCTGGATGTGGAGAATGTCTCAACATGGTATCCTGTGTGAACATCAGAAAAAACAGTCACTTGGTGTGATATATATGTTAATCAAATGTATTTTATGAAACACTTTTTACATCAGTAGTTGTCACAAAGTGCGTAACCTGTCTGGTTCAAATCCCACAATTAAAATTATTTTACACCATTTTAAAGATAACCTTCTTGTAAATCCAGCCACAGTGTTCGATTTCAAATAGGCTTTACGGCGAAAGCACACCAAATTATTATGTTAGGTCAGCACCTAGTCACAGAAAACCATACAGTCATTTTCCAGCCAAGGAGAGGTCTCATAAAAGTCAGAAATAGCGATTAAATTAATCACTAACCTTTGATGATCTTCATCAGATGGCACTCACAGGACTTCATGTTACACAATAAATGTGTGTTTTGTTCGATAAAGTTCATCTTTATGTCCAAAAACCTCATTTGAAATTGGTGTGTTGTGTTCAGAAATGCATTGTCTCAAACAAACATCCGATGAAAGTAAAGAGAGCCACATCAAAAAACAGAAATACTCATCATAAACATTGATACAAGATACAAGTGTTAAACATACAAATACAGATAAACTTCTCCTTAATGCAACCGCTGTGTCAGATTTCAAAAAGGCTTTACGGCGAAAGCACACTCTGCGATTATGTTAGTTCAGCGACTGGAAACAGAAACCCATACAGCCATTTTCCAACCAAGGAGAGCTTCACAAAAGTCAGAAATAGCATTAAAATGAATCACTTACCTTTGATGATCTTCATCAGATGGCACTCACAGGACTTCATGTTACACAATAAATGTGTGTTTTGTTCGATAAAGTTCATCTTTATGTCCAAAAACCTCAGTTTTGTTGGTGCGTTTAGTTCAGAAATCCAAAGGCACAATAAGCACTCTCAAAAAGTAAAAAAACACAATAAAAGATAGTAGAAACATGTCAAACGATGTTTAAAATCAATCTTCAGGTTGCTTTTGTCATAAATAATCAATAATATTTCAACCGGACAAAAGCTTCGTCAATGGAAAAAGGTAAACAAGAAATGCGCGCTCCCGATCACGTGCCTGGCTCATGGATGGAAATTTCCACTGTCCTCTCATTGAAAGCGGTGTATCTCCCTCATTTTTCAGAGTAAAAGCCTGAAACAATGCCTAAAGACTGGTCACGTGTTGAGGAAGCCATAGAGATCTGAAACAATGCCTAAAGACTGGTCACATGTTGAGGAAGACTGGGTCTTTGTATGGTGGATAGGCTTTCAATGGAAAAACAGCCTTTCAAAATAATAGTACTTCCTGGTTGGATTTTCCTCGGGTTTTCGCCTGCCATATCAGTTCTGTTATACTCAGACATTATTTTAACATTATTTTAACAGTGTTTTCTATCCAAATCGTCTAATTATATGAATATCCTAGCTTATGGGCCCGAGTAGCAGGCAGTTTAATTTGGGCACGCTTTTCATCCAAAATTCCAAATGCTGCCCCCTACCCTAGTGAAGTTAACTTCTTTGGGGTAGGGGGCAGTATTGGGTAGCTTGTATGAAAAACGTGCCCAAATTAAGCTGCCTGCTACTCAGCCGAAAAATCTAGAATATGCATATAAATAGGACATTTTGATAGAAAACACTCTGACGTTTCTAAAACTGTTTGAATGATGTCTGTGAGTATAACAGAACTTATATGGCAGGTAAA
Source organism: Oncorhynchus clarkii lewisi (assembly GCF_045791955.1). Taxonomy (NCBI): domain Eukaryota; kingdom Metazoa; phylum Chordata; class Actinopteri; order Salmoniformes; family Salmonidae; genus Oncorhynchus; species Oncorhynchus clarkii. The sequence goes on along the minus strand of NW_027258225.1, from coordinate 76,223 downwards.
ATCCTGAGAAAAATATCCTACCAGGAATTGGGAAATCTGAGGTTTGTAGTTATTCAACTCAACTCATTGAAGATACCGTGTGATGTTAGTTATTTTTCACTTCCCAAGGCTTCCACTAGATTTAAAACCTGTTTAGAGGATTCTACTCTAAAGGAGGGGCTCATAAGGGCTCTATGAGTGAGTGGTCTGGCAGAGTGCCACAGCCTCAGTCTGGCGCGCTCACGTGAAAGGTAGCTAGCTACGTTCCACTTCATTTGTACAGACAAAGGAATTGTCCGGTTGGAACATAAATCTTCATTAATGTTAAAAACGCCCTAAAGATTGATTCTAAACATCGTTTGACATGTTGCTATGGACTGTAATGGAACTTTTTTTGACTTTTCGTCTGAAACTAGTAACGCGCTTGGTGAGTTTAGATTGTGTACTGAACGCACCAACAAAAGGAGCTGTTTTGAAATAAATTATGTACATTATCGAACAGTACAAGCACTTACTGTGGACCTGGGATTCCTGGGAGTGCATTCTGATGAAGATCATCAAAGGTAAGTGAATATTTATCATGTTATTCTGACATCTCTACTCCAACATGGCGGACATTTGTTGGGCTTGATTTTGTTGTCTGAGCGCCGTACTCAGATTATGCTTTTTTGGTCAAGTTTTTTTTAAATCGGACACAGCGGTTGCATTAAGGAGAAGTGTATCTATAATTCCGTGCATAATTCTTGTATTTTCATCAACATTTATTATGAGCATTTCTGTAATTGATGTGGCTTTCTGCAAAAATCACCGGATGTTGTGGAACTACTGAACGTAACGCTCCTATGTAAACTTAGATTTTTGGATATAAATATGAACTTTACCGAACAAAACATACATGTATTGTGTAACATGATGTCCTAGGAGTGTCATCTGATGAAGATCATCAAAGGTAAGTGATTAATTTTATCGATATTTCTGCTTTTTGTGACTCCACTCTTTGGTTGGAAAATGGCTGAATGCTTTCTGTGACTTGGCTCTGACCTAACATAACTTGCTTTCGCCGAAAATAGTTTTTGAAATCGGACACTGGTTGGATTAACGACAATTGTATCTTTAAAATGGTGTAAAATACTTGTATGTTTGAGGAATATTAATTATGGGATTTCTGTTGTTTTGAATTTGGCGCCCTGCAGTTTCACTGGCAGTTGAAAGGTGGGACGCTCGCGTACCAAACGGTCCCAGAGAGGTTAACAGAAACCCAGCCTAAAATCCCCAAAGAGCAAGCAATGCAGATGTAGAAGAACAGTGGCCACAAAAAAACTCCCTAGAAAGCAGGAACCTAGGAAGAAACCGAGAGGAACCAGGCAGAGTGGTGACCAGACAACTCTTCTGGCCATACCGGGTGACAGGTAGCCTAGTGGTTAGAGCAACCGAAAGGTTGCAAGATCGAATCTCCGAGCTGACAAGGTAAAAATCTATCGTTCTGCCCCTGAACAAGGCAGTTAACCCAATGTTCCTAGGCCGTCATTGAAAATAAGAATTTGTTCTTAACTGACTTGCCTATGTCCAAACGCTAGCAGGACACCGACGACAACATCCGGTGAAATTGCAGAGCGCGAAATTCAAAATACAAAAATCGGAATATTAAGCATTCATGAAAATAGAAGTGTCTTACATCATTTAAAAGCTTCTTGTTAATCCAACTGCGTTGTCAGATTTGAAAAAGGCTTTACGGAGAAAGCATACCATGCGATTATCTGAGGACAGCTCCCCACGTCAAAATACTTTTTCAACCAGCACAGGCGTCACAAAATCACAGACAGCAATTAAATAAATCACTTACCTTTGAAGATCTTCCTCTGATTGAAATCCCAAGGGTCCCAGCTACACAATGAATGGTCGTTTTCTTCGATAATATCCTTCATTATATCCCAAAATATCAGTTTAGATGGCGCGCTTGATTCAGTAGGTCACTCGTTCAACATGCACACAAACAAATCCTTAAGGTTACCAGTAAAGATCGTCCAAAAAAGTAAAACGAAGTTTCCAATTAATCCTCAGGTATTCTAATATGTAAATAAACAATAATATTTAAGACGGAGAATAGTGTGTTCAATAGCAAAGATAAATAACGAAGAGCGTACTCTCGTTGATGCGTGCAACATGACTACTTTTCTAATGGGGGACATCTTGGAAAAACTACAATTACTCATTTTTCAAAAAACAAGCATGAAACCCTTTCTAAAGACTGTTGACATCTAGTGGAAGCCAAAGGAACTGCAATCTGGGTCCTATCAATTTGAATATCCCATAGGCAAGAATTGAAAAAATCTTTGACCTCAATAAATAAAAATTCCGGATGGATTTTACTCAAGGTTTTCGCCTGTCATATCAGTTCTGTTATACCCACAGACATTATTTTTACAGTTTTAGAAACTTCAGAGTGTTTTCTATCCAATGCTATCAAGTATATGCATATCCTAGCTTCTGGGCAGTTTACTTTGGGCACGTCAGTCATCGGAAATTCTGGACAATAACCAGTATGCTAAGAAAGTTAAATAAAGGTAAAAAATTTTTTTTTAAATACACTACCATTAGTGATGAAATAAATAAATACATTCTAAAGTTACAAATGTCCATGTTTTTGAAAGAATAGCACATTTTTGTCCATTCAAATAATGTCAAAGTGATCAGAAATACAGTGTAGACATTGTTAATGTTGTAAATGACTATTGTAGCTGGAAACGGCTGAAGATCTCGTACAACGCTGTGTACTACTCTCTTCACAGAACAATGCAAACAGTCTCTAACCAGAATAGTGTCTAGAAGGCCAGCATCCCGGAGTCGCCTCTTCACAGTTGACATTGAGATTGGTGTTTTGCGGGTACTATTTAATGAAGCTGCCAGTTGAGGACTTGTGAGACATCTGTTTCTCAAACTAGACACACTAATGTACTTGTCCTCTTGCCCAGTTGTGCACCGGGGCCTCCCACTCCTCTTTCTATTCTGGTTAGAGCCAGTTTGCACTGTTCTGTGAAGGGAGTAGTACACAAAACTGCACGAGATCTTCAGTTTCTTGGAAATTTCTCACATGGAATAGCCTTCATTTCAGAAGAAAGGTCGTTGTTTCTGGCCATTTTGAGCCTGTAATCGAACCGACAAATGACCCAGATACTCAACTAGTCTAAGGACCGTTTTATTGCTTCTTTTATCAGCACCACAGTTTTCAGCTGTGCTAACATAATTGCAAAAGGGTTTTGTAATGATCAATTAGCCCTTTAAAATGATCAACTTTGATTAGCTAACACAACATGCCATTGGATCACAGGAGTGATGGTTGCTGATAATGGGCCTCTGTACACCTATGTAGATACTCCATTTTAAAAAATCATCAGTTTCCAGCTACAAGTCATTTACAACATTAACAACGTCTACACTGTATTAATGGTCAATTTGATGTGATTTTAATGGACAAAAAAAAACAATTTTCTTTCAAAAACAAGGACATTTCTAAGTGACCCTAAACTTTTCAACAGTAGTGTATGTATTCATTTCAGTAGGCTGTATGGGAATGGGAATAAAAACTATTCTAAAACTGGGTAGGAGTCAAAAACTAATAAGAGGCAAAAGTGGTGAAAATGATGAGCGATATCATCCTCCACTCAACATCACAAGGGTTAGTAACTACACAGACTAATTTCAGAGAACTTTAAAACACTGGCAGTTTGTCTACTTCACTTCTTTAGTCTCCTCTCTGATCACTCCAGATAGACCAGTGAATAAAACAAATGCTGGCAATACTGGTGTCATCCATACAAGTCTCAGTAGCATGAAATAACATCAACACCGCATTCAAAAAGTAAATAGACCCCTTGATTTCTTTCCCACGTCTTGTTACATTAAATCAAATCAAATCAAATCTTATTTGTCACATACACATGGTTAGCAGATGTTAATGCGAGTGTAGCGAAATGCTTGTGCTTCTAGTTCCGACAATGCAGTAATAACCAACAAGTAATCTAACTAACAATTCCAAAAAAATTTGAAACCTAAGATGACCTGGGGTACTAATGTAAGAAATAACACGTAAAAAAACAAAAAACTGCATAGTTTCCTAGGAACGCGAAGCGAGGCGGCCATCTCTGTCGGCGCCGGAAGTTTAGTGGTGTGGGGGCAGCCTTATTCTAAAATTGATGAAATCGTTTTTTTCCCCTTCACATCAATCTACAAACAATACCCCATAATGACATCGCAATACCCCAAAATGACATCGCAATACCCCAAAATGACATCGCAATACCCCAAAATGACATCGCAATACCCCAAAATGACATCGCAATACCCCAAAATGACATCGCAATACCCCAAAATGACATCGCAATACCCCATAATGACATCACAATACCCCATAATGACATCACAATACCCCCATAATGACATCACAATACCCCCATAATGACATCACAATACCCCCATAATGACATCACAATACCCCCATAATGACATCACAATACACCATAATGACATCACAATACCCCAAAATGACATCGCAATACCCCAAAATGACATCACAATACCCCAAAATGACATCACAATACCCCAAAATGACATCACAATACCCAAAAATGACATCACAATACCCAAAAATGACATCGCAATACCCCATAATGACATCACAATACCCCATAATGACATCACAATACCCCAAAATGACATCGCAATACCCCATAATGACAAGGGCAAAAACAGGTTTTTAGAAATAACTGAAATATTTCATTTACGTAAGTATTCAGACCCTTTATACAATAGTTAGTTGAGGCACCTCTGGCAGCGATTACAGCCTTGAGTCTTGTTGGGTATGAAGCTACAAGCTTGGAACACTTGTATTTGGGGAGTTTCTCCCATTCTTCTCTGCAGAAGCTCTCAAGCTCTGTCAGGTTGGATGGGGATCGTCTCTGCAAAGCTATTTTCAGGTCTCTCCAGAGATGTTTGATCGGGTTCAAGTCCGGGCTCTGGCTGGGCCACTCAATGACATTCAGCCACTCCCACGTTGTCTTGGCTGTGTGCTTGTCTTGGCTGTGTGCTTGTCCTGTTGGAAGGTGAATCTTCACCCCAGACTGAGGTCCCGATTGCCCTCAAGTTGGTTTTCATAAAGGATCTCTCTATACTTTGCTACGTTCATCTGTCCCTTGATCCTGACTAATCACCCAGTCCCTGCCGCTGAAAAACATCCCCACAGCATGCTGCTGCCACCACCATGCTTCACCGTAGGGATGGTGCCAGGTTTGCTCCAGACATGACGCTTGGCATTCAGGCCAAAGAGTTCAATCTTGGTTTCATCAGACAAAAGAATCTTGTTTCTCATGGTCAGAGTCATTTAGGTGCCATTTGGCAAATTCCAAGCGGACTGTCATGTGCCTTTTACGGAGGAGTGGCTTCTGTCTGGGCACTCTACCATAAAGGCATGATTAGCGGAGTTCAGCAGAGATGGTTGTCCTTCTGGAAGATTCTCTCATCTCCATAGAGGAACTCTGGAGCTCTGACAGAGAAGAACCATCGGGTTCTTGGCCACCTCCCTGACCAAGGCCCCTCTCCCCCCATTTGCTCAGTTTGGCCGGGTAGCCAGCTCTAGGAAGAGTCTTGGTGGTTCCAAACTTCTTCCACTGAAGAATAATGGAGGCTTCTGTGTTCTTGGGGACCTTAAATGCTGCAGAAATGTTTTGGTACCTGTCTCCAGATCTGTGCTGACACAATCCTGTCACGGAGCTCGACGGACAAATCCTTCCACCTCATGATTTGGTTTTAACTCTGACATGCAGTGTCAAATGTGGGACCTGACATAGACAGGTGTGTGCATGTCCAAATCATGTCCAATCAATTGAATGTACCACAGGTGGACTCCAATCAAGTTGTAGAAACATCTCAATGATCATCTCATAGCAAAAGGTCTGAAAACTTATATAAATAAGCAATTATTATTTAAAAAAATTACATTTGCAAGAATTTCTAAAAACCTGTTTTGGCTTTGTCATTATGGGGTATTGTGATGTCATTATGGGATATTGTGATGTCATTATGGGATATTGTGTGTAGATTGACGAGGAAAAACATGGAATCAATTTTAGAAGAAGGCTGTAACGTACCAAAATGGGAGAAATGGGAAGGGGTCTGACAGTGCCCTCGGAAAGTATTCAGACCCCTTGACTTTTTCCACATTGTTATATTACAGCCTAATTCTATAATTAAATACAAAAATATCCTCAGCAATCGACACACAATACCCCATAATGACAAAGTGAAAACAGGTTTAGGCATTTTTGAAAATGTATAAAAACATTTTTTTTTTATAAACAAGAGACTCAAAATTGAGTTCAGATGCATCCTGTTTCCAATGATCATCCTTGAGATGTTTCTACAACTTGATATATACAAAATATTAAATATCCACTAATGTTCAAACGTTTGGGGTCACTTAGAAATGTCCTTGTTTTGAAAGAAAAGCACATTGATTGTCCATTAAAATAACATCAAATTGATCAGAAATACAGTATCGACATTGTTATTGTTGTAAATGACTATTGTAGCTGGAAACGGCAGATATTTTATGGAATATCTACATAGGCGTACAGAGGCCCATTATCAGCAACCATCACTCCTGTGATCCAATGGCACGTTGTGTTAGCTAATCCAAGTTGATCATTTTAAAAGGCTAATTCATCATTAGAAAACCCTTTATGAGGGCCTCCCGGGTGGCGCAGTGGTTAAGGGCCACCAGAGACTCTGGGTTCACGCCCAGGCTCTGTCGTAACCGGCCGCGACCGGCGACGCACAATTGGCATAGTGTCGTCCGGGTTAGGGAGGGTTTGGCTGGTAGGGATATCCTCACCGCGCACCAGCGACTCCTGTGGCGGGCCGGGCTCAGTGCACGCTAACCAAGGTTGCCAGGTGCACAGTGTTTCCTGTATGCCTAACTTGGTGACTGAGGGTATTAAACATTTTCAGCATTCTTGAGACAATGTGTGGGCAAAGGCAGGCGTGACAAGTTTTTAAATGTTTTGCTTCGCTGTGAAGTTTTGAGTTGTTCAGGGATGTGTGATGTCAGAATTACAGAATTCAACCTGGCAATAGACTGGTCATAACCTATGGAGGTCTAATATAGGAAGATAACTTATAGATAGAACCAGCTCTTACCATGACTAACAGTTGTCCTAATCTTCTCCTCCTCTTCTTCATCTTTAATGTTGGCATTCAGCTCCAGTGTTTGACTGCAGTCTTCCAGCTTCACTGATGCCATCTCTGGATCCTGCAGTGCAGACTGGGCTCCACTGTCACAATCAGGACCCAGTGACTGTAGGTTTCTACTCAGTGTGGAAGGAGAGTGACACGATTGGTTTGTCCTCACTGTTGACGTTAACGGCCTCAGACTTAATCTGAGTCGGTCTGTAGTAATAAAGACAAACGGACACAAAAGTTATTTTCTTGACAGTGTCACTGTTGCTGCTCCAGTTTCAACTGTTCTGCCTGCTGTCATGGAACCCTGACCTGTTCACCGGATGTGCTACATGTCCCAGACCTGCTGTTTCCAACTCTCTAGAGACAGCAGGAGCGGTAGAGAAACTCAATGATCGGCAATGAAAAGCCAACTGACATTTACTCCTGAGGTGCTGACCTGTTGCACCCTCGACAACCAATGTGATTATTATTATTTGCCCTCTCGGTCATCTATGAATATCTCCATCCAGCACAGCCAGAAGAGGACTGTCCACCCCTCAAAGCCTGGATCCTCTCTAGGTTTCTTCCTTGATTCTGGCCTTTCTAGGGAGTTTTTCCTAGCCACTGTGCTTCAACACCTGCATTGCTTGCTGTTTGTTGTTTTAGGCTGCGTTTCTGTACAGCACTTTGTGACTTCTTTAACCCTCTTTCCTACTGATCAACCTTTAGGCTTCAACCACTGTCTCCCTTCACATGTTCTTTAACAATATCATCCATGGACATAGATATTGGGACCTCAGAGACTATTACTCCCTTCAATGTAGCATCAGCTCCAGGGTCATGGCTTCTGAGCTTCGTCCCATTATGATTTTCCAATTGAAGAATCTTCCCTTGCTGAACCTGACCAGCACAAGATATTAACAATCTACCACTTTCAATGTTTTATTTCACCTTTATTTAACCAGGTAGGCTCGTTCAGAACAAGTTCTCGTTTACACGGCTGCATCCCAGTTTATCTTCACCTCTTTTTATGGCCTTGGTTAATCAGGGTGTGAATGAGGCCCTGTGTTCTCCTCAAACACCATCCCAACTTTCCACTCTAACACATTATTACTCTAGCTCCCTACCTTGGGCCTCTAGTTACTATACTACATGCACCCCTGCTTCCAGTATCAATATCTCTGTTCTTCCTATGTCTTCCCACTACAGAACATTCACATACTAGGCCCTCATCCTCCCGCTCCATATCATCACAACTGTCCCCCACATTGATCGCATTCCAGCACAGCTGTTGCTTCTCAAACTCTCAATTTCCATCGTTTCAGGGGTGTCAAACTCATTCTATTGAGGGCCAAATCTCATCAGGTGTTCCTTTCAATTAAAACCTAGACAATCAGATGAGGGGAGTTCCTTTCTAAATAGTGACCTTAATTCATTAATCAAGTACAGGTGTGGAGCGAAAACACCCAGACACTTGGTCCTCCATGGAATGAGTTTGACACGTGCTCCCATTCATTCGCATTAATCGACGCCATTCCATGCAGTTGGCCTCGCTCTCCAAATGGTGAAGGATAACTTCAGTTAGCTTCCCTCTATTTTGATTTTCACCACGAGAAAACTCCTAGAAAGACGACCGAAACCGTTGAAGCCGCCATTTGACTTGCCTTTTTTGAATCATCTTGATCTCGCGAGCTTACATTAACGAAACAGTGTATGTAAACTCGCGAGAACAGGATGGTTTGGACAAGGCTATTTACCAGCTCATAAACGTTTTACACAAAACCAAGAACATGTAAAAACAAACTTAAATAACTGGAATCTTTATGAAATGACTTTGACGAAATTATGTACATACACTCAGACAAACCCAGTCTATCTATGTGACTTGTAAAATCGTTTTTAATCACGTTCTTCACTAACTCGGTTAGACTCCAAAATAACACATACAATTAAAACCATTACAAGGCGTGAAACGGATTTGTTGCCAAGCATGTTATATATTCTTTCGACATTAGAAATTTTAAACATGCTATTACATACCTACAATGATACATTTGAAACGGACACAACAGCACAGTTCTGTCGTTTCGACCCGGAACTTCCTGTTCCCCACCTCGACAATGCAACAGCGTCATCTTCTTCTCTGGTATACTGACATTTACACAAATATAACCTGTCTGCTGCCACCTACTGTAAGGTTAATATAAATCCGAGACTCTCAAAATAGTGTGATATGTTACATTATGGTCCCATAAGACAGATGGTTACTTAATGAATGGAATTTGGTGGTGCTGTACTGTAACAGCGAGCTGAGCCAGTTGAAAGTATTGACGCCAGGGATATATTGTTGGTGACTGTGTGCTCCTTCATTAGTTTTGTGTTTTTTATTATTTTTCTTCTGGTACCCTCCTACCTGAGAGGCATGAGGCCTGTGTGGCGTTGCACTGTTAAAATCATCCCAGTGTGGAGATGAAACACCTGTGTGCTGCAAAGCCACATGCTCTGTCCTCTCTGCTCTACCTAGGTGTTTTAATGTTGGTAATACTAATATAGAGATAATACTAATAGAGATAACCACTGCCCTACCTAGGTGTTTTAATGTTGGTAATACTAATATAGAGATAATACTAATAGAGATATCCACTGCTCTACCTAGGTGTTTTAATGTTGGTAATACTAATATAGAGATAATACTAATAGAGATAACCACTGCCCTACCTAGGTGTTTTAATGATGGTAATACTAATATAGAGATAATACTAATAGAGATAACCACTGCTCTACCTAGGTGTTTTAATGTTGGTAATACTAATACAGAGATAATATTAATACCAAGAGAACCACTGCCCTACCTAGGTGTTTTAATGATGGTAATACTAATATATAGATAATACTAATAGAGATAACCACTGCCCTACCTAGGTGTTTTAATGTTGGTAATACTAATATAGAGATAATACTAATAGAGATAACCACTGCCCTACCTAGGTGTTTTAATGTTGGTAATACTAATATAGAGATAACCACTGCTCTCCCTAGGTGTTTTAATGTTGGTAATACTAATATAGAGATAATACTAATAGAGATAACCACTGCTCTACCAAGGTGTGTTACAAAGCCACATGCTCTGTCCTCTCTGCTCTACCTAGTTGTTTTAAATGTGGATAATACTAATACAGAGATAACCATTGGATATGCATTTTCCATTATGCCATTGTGTTTATCCACCGGATGTGTACCAAACTCACTAAAAGTGGCAGTAATAAAGCCTCTCTTGAAAAAGCCAAACCTTGACCCAGAAAATATAAAAAACTATCGGCCTATATCGAATCTTCCATTCCTCTCAAAAATTTTAGAAAAGGCTGTTGCGCAACAACTCACTGCCTTCCTGAAGACAAACAATGTATACGAAATGCTTCAGTCTGGTTTTAGACCCCATCATAGCACTGAGACGGCACTTGTGAAGGTGGTAAATGACATTTTAATGGCATCGGACCGAGGCTCTGCATCTGTCCTCGTGCTCCTAGACCTTAGTGCTGCTTTTGATACCATCGATCACCACATTCTTTTGGAGAGATTGGAAACCCAAATTGGTCTACACGGACAAGTTCTGGCCTGGTTTAGATCTTATCTGTCGGAAAGATATCAGTTTGTCTCTGTGAATGGTCTGTCCTCTGACAAATCAACTGTACATTTCGGTGTTCCTCAAGGTTCCGTTTTAGGACCACTATTGTTTTCACTATATATTTTACCTCTTGGGGATGTTATTCGAAAACATAATGTTAACTTTCACTGCTATGCGGATGACACACAGCTGTACATTTCAATTAAACATGGTGAAGCCCCAAAATTGCCCTTGCTAGAAGAATGTGTTTCAGACATAAGGAAGTGGATGGCTGCAAACTTTCTACTTTTAAACTCGGACAAAACAGAGATGCTTGTTCTAGGTCCCAAGAAACAAAGAGATCTTCTGTTGAATCTGACAATTAATCTTAATGGTTGTACAGTCGTCTCAAATAAAACTGTGAAGGACCTCGGCGTTACTCTGGACCCTGATCTCTCTTTTGAAGAACATATCAAGACCATTTCAAGGACAGCTTTTTTCCATCTACGTAACATTGCAAAAATCAGGAACTTTCTGTCCAAAAATGATGCAGAAAAATTAATCCATGCTTTTGTCACTTCCAGGTTAGACTACTGCAATGCTCTACTTTCCGGCTACCCGGATAAAGCACTAAATAAACTTCAGTTAGTGCTAAATACGGCTGCTAGAATCCTGACTAGAACCAAAAAATTTGATCATATTACTCCAGTGCTAGCCTCTCTACACTGGCTTCCTGTCAAAGCAAGGGCTGATTTCAAGGTTTTACTGCTAACCTACAAAGCATTACATGGGCTTGCTCCTATCTATCTCTCTGATTTGGTCCTGCCGTACATACCTACACGTACGCTACGGTCACAAGACGCAGGCCTCCTAATTGTCCCTAGAATTTTTAAGCAAACAGCTGGAGGCAGGGCTTTCTCCTATAGAGCTCCATTTTTATGGAACGGTCTGCCTACCCATGTCAGAGACGCAAACTCGGTCTCAACCTTTAAGTCTCTACTGAAGACTCATCTCTTCAGTGGGTCATATGATTGAGTGTAGTCTGGCCCAGGAGTGGGAGGGTGAACGGAAAGGCTCTGGAGCAACGAACCACCCTTGCTGTCTCTGCCTGGCCGGTTCCCCTCTTTCCACTGGGATTCTCTGCCTCTAACCCTATTACAGGGGCTGAGTCACTGGCTTTACTGGGGCTCTCTCATGCCGTCCCTGGAGGGGGTGCGTCACCTGAGTGGGTTGAGTCACTGATGTGGTCATCCTGTCTGGGTTGGCGCCCCCCCCCCCCCCCTTAAGTTGTGCCGTGGCGGAGGTCTCTGTGGGCTATACTCAGCCTTGTCTCAGGATGGTATGTTGGTGGTTGAAGATATCCCTCTAGTGGTGTGGGGGCTGTGCTTTGGCAAAGTGGGTGGGGTTATATCCTTCCTGTTTGGCCCTGTCCGGGGGTGTCCTCGGAGTGGGCCACAGTGTCTCCTGACCCCTCCTGTCTCAGCCTCCAGTATTTATGCTGCAGTAGTTTGTGTCGGGGGGCTAGGGTCAGTTTGTTATATCTGGAGTACTTCTCCTGTCCTATTCGGTGTCCTGTGTGAATCTAAGTGTGCGTTCTCTAATTCTCTCCTTCTCTCTTTCTCTCTCTCGGAGGACCTGAGCCCTAGGACCATGCCCCAGGACTACCTGACATGATGACTCCTTGCTGTCCCCAGTCCACCTGGCTGTGCTGCTGCTCCAGTTTCAACTGTTCTGCCTTATTATTATTCAACCATGCTGATCATTTATGAACATTTGAACATCTTGGCCATGTTCTGTTATAATCTCCACCCGGCACAGCCAGAAGAGGACTGGCCATCCCACATATGCTCTCTCTAATTCTCTCTTTCTTTCTCTCTCTCGGAGGACCTGAGCCCTAGGACCATGCCCCAGGAATACCTGACATGATGACTCCTTGCTGTCCCCAGTCCACCTGACTGTGCTGCTGCTCCAGTTTCAACTATTCTGCCTTATTATTATTCGACCATGCTGGTCATTTATGAACATTTGAACATCTTGACCATGTTTTGTTATAATCTCCACCCGGCACAGCCAGAAGAGGACTGGCCACCCCACATAGCCTGGTTCCTCTCTAGGTTTCTTCCTAGGTTTTGGCCTTTCTAGGGAGTTTTTCCTAGCCACCGTGCTTCTTCACCTGCATTGCTTGCTGTTTGGGGTTTTAGGCTGGGTTTCTGTACAGCACTTTGAGATATCAGCTGATGTACGAAGGGCTATATAAAATAAATTTGATTGATTGATTGATTGATTGATTGGTTTACCACTTCAGAACCTTACATCTGTAGTTTGAATCATATACAGGGCATTATTCAAGACCACTTGACTTTTCCCACATTTTTTTACGTTACAGCCTTATTTGAAAATGGATTAAATTCATTTTTCCCTCGTCAATATAAACAATACCTCATAATGATAAACCGAAAACAGGTTTTTAGATATTTTTGCAAATTTATACAAATTAATACCTCATTTGGTAAGTGCCCTCCAAGCTCGTCATCAAGCTCGAGACCCTGGGTCTCGACACCGCCCTGTGCAACTGGGTACTGGACTTCCTGACGGGCCGCCTCCAGGTGGTGAGGGTAGGCAACAACATCTCCACCCCGCTGATCCTCAACACTGGGGCCCCACAAGGGTGCGTTCTGAGCCCTCTCCTGTACTCCCTGTTCACCCACGACTGCGTGGCCACGCACGCCTCCAACTCAATCATCAAGTTTGCGGACGACACAACAGTGGTAGGCTTGATTACCAACAATGACGAGACGGCCTACAGGGAGGAGGTGAGGGCCCTCGGAGTGTGGTGTCAGGAAAATAACCTCACACTCAACGTCAACAAAACTAAGGAGATGATTGTGGACTTCAGGAAACAGCAGAGGGAACACCGCCCTATCCACATCGATGGAACAGTAGTGGAGAGGGTAGTAAGTTTTAAGTTCCTCGGCGTACACATCACAGACAAACTGAATTGGTCCACCCACACAGACAGCATTGTGAAGAAGGCGCAGCAAAAGTGAGCTCAAGTGCATCCTGTTTCCATTGATAATCCTTGAGATGTTTCTACAACTTGACTGGAATCCACCTGTGGCAAATTCAAATGATTGGACATGATTGGAAAAGGATCACACCTGTCGATATAAGGTCCCACAGTTGACAGTGCATGTCAGAGCAAAAACCAAGCAACGAGGTCGAAGAAATTGTCTGTCGAGCTTTGAGACAGGTTTGTGGTGAGGAACAAATCTGTAGAAGAGTACCAAAATATTTCTCAAATCTCTGTTGAATGGGCTCCCTGCTTGTGCCGTAAACTCCTGCCTCACATTGGGGGGGCAAACCTTTTAAGGGCTCACGAGTGGCGCAGCGGTCTAAGGCACCTCATCTCAGTGCAAGAGACATCACTATAGTCCCTGGTTCGAATCCAGGCTGAATCACATCTGGCCATGATTGGGAGTCCCATAGGGAATCGCACAATTGGCCCAGCATCGGTCGGGATTGGCTGGGGTAAGCCTTCATTGTAAATAAGAATTTGTTCTTAACTGACTTGACTAGTTAAATCAAATTTAAAAATGGACGCATGCCAGCAAAGCGACTAAACAATACATTAATTGCACTATAACAGTGAGAAACGGTGCCCACAAACTGTTAGGACCAAACAGCATAGTCCCAACAATTTACCACTGCTACACCTGGCTATCAGCGGAGCCTTGTCTGGCAACGAAACAGTTCATTCAGCCTCATTTACTGTCTTTTAAAGTAACATGGCTGACTTACTTAAACAAATATGGTTTCTACTGACATTTGAGATGTACAAACTATGGCATAAGGGGACGACAAGCAGATAAGAGGCAATCCGTAATTTCGATTAAGACATTAATGAGCGAGCTACGACGGACATAGTCAATATAACTATTTGTTCAGCACTTTTGAAATGTACAGCGACAGAATTCAGAACATGGGCTGTTCTTACAGTGTTCTCCTTGTACGCCAAGTCAGAACCGTTGGATAAATTAAGGAGCATATATGCAGACAATGAAAATTCTTACAATATTCAATGATTACATTTCTCAAAAACATGTTATAGGCTACATGTCAACCACCAAGTCAGAACAATAGGCAAAATTAAGAGGTGAAACAAGACCAAAATATTAGGGTGAGGCACATGGGCTACTAACATCTTACTACACAATTCCAATTCCGAGTTGGATGAAAGTTCAATACGTATTTTCCCAGTCGTAGCTTGTTTTTCTCTGAGTTCCCAGTTGTCTTGAACTCACTCAAGTCAGATTTTTCAGTACCGAGGTAAGTTGTTTTGTGCGCGTCACAAATCAAGCTTCATTGACAGCACGGCCAATGTTGAATGTTTACATTTTTAAACTAGGAAAAAGGCCCCTTAATCTTAGACTTGGGACCACACAGCAACTCCACTGAATAGCAGGCTAATGATTGCTTTGCAATGCTTGCAGTTAGCCACTGATTCCTTCCAAACCACTCATTGTTGAATTTGCAATTTGATGTTTATGTCCAACGGCCGATGAGCACCGATATAGCACCGTTTTATCTATAATTTCTCATTATTTTTCTTCATATGACAAAGATTAAAAAGGATTTGCCAGTAGATTGTCGACTTGATTCATGATGATGACTGCTAGCTCAGATGTTGAAAGTATGATGTTGACATGATCAGTCCAATCAAAGCAACTGTAGATATAACATGATTTTTGTAACTCTCTCCTAGCACCAAAGGGGCTTGAATTTTCAAGTTCTACCCTTAAACTTGGCAGTGACGTATTGTCCCCATGAATGACAGAACACTGAGCCAATCACGGCGCAATGCTCCGTATTTTCTGTGGGCTTGCCCCACTTCCACAGAAGGCTGAAGACCTGCATTTTGGAGCTGCCTTACTCAAGAAAACAAAAAAAAGAGTCCATGTTTGTATATTTATTTTATTTATGTATATTTATTGTACTTTATACTTTATTACTAACTCAATTATATGTTATTTTACATTGTTTGCAAACAGATCATTTATTTCACACTGTTTTATCGCTATAACTGTGGGGCTCAAAACAGGTGGCTCACCTGCCCTGAATGATGGGTCTCCACTGAACTTATCTAGAACACTGCAGTCCTTCTGGGTGTTTAACATTCCCAAGTTCCCCCATGTCACCCTGCTCCTCCGTACATTCCACTGGCGTCCAGCCGAAGCTCACATCCACTACAAGACAATGGTGTTTACTTACGGTGCAGCAAGAAGAACTGCCCCATCTCTACCTTCAGGCTCTAACCCTGTATCCCAACCCGAGCACTCAGTTCTGCCACCTCTGGTCTCAAGGACGTCCCACTGCTACAGGAGGTCAAGCTCCCTCTCAGCCCAGACAAAGCACTTCTCTGTCCTGGCACCCCAATGGTGGCACCAGCTTCCTTCTGATGCTAGGACAGCAGAGTACCTGCCCATCTGCCCGAAATGGGAGGATGGTGCTGAATAAAATGTATTTCTGTAATAAAGACCTTTGTGGGGAAAAACTATTTCTTATTGGCTGGGCCTGGCTCCCAAGTGGGCCCATGCCCTCCCAAGTCCCACCCATGGCTGAGCCCCTTCCCAGTCATGTGAAATCCATAGATTTGGGTCTCGTTGACTTAAATTGACTGATTTCCTTATACAACCTGTAAATATTTGAAATTGTTGCGTTGAGATTGTTGTTCAGTATAATACGACTTGTAGGACGTATCGTATGTTAAGAATTAAAATGTGTATGTTATTTTACACATTGTTATTCATACAATATGTTGCAAACTTGTAAGATGTATGATATGTTTCGAATTCCAATTTGTTGTTGCTAACGTTAGCTAGGTGAGGGGTTTAAGGCAGAGTTAAATGGGTTTAGGGGAAAGGTTAGCAAACATGCTAAGTAGCTGCATGCTAAGCTAACATGATAAGTAATAGCTACAAAGTAGTAAGTAGTTGCAAAGTTACTAATTAGCTCAAATGCTAAAGTCCTCCTTGATGAGATTCAAACACTCAAACTTTGGCTAGAAGTTAGAGTTACACGCCCACCATTCCACAGAGCAGAGGTAAGGCATCTCTCCTGTGTGTTTACACTGGTGTGTTAAGTTGCTATGGTGAGAGAAACTCACCCAAAAGTCAGAGCAGACGTAAGCAGGCTTCTCTCGTGCATGTGGTCGCTGATGAACTATTAGCTCATTTGCAGTTTTGAAGCATTTTACACAGGCAGAGCAGGAGTATGGCTTCTCTCCTTAATGTATATGTTGGTGTGTTTTTAAAGTATCAAGTCGAGAGAAACTCACACCACAGTCAGGACAGGAGTAAGGCTTTTCTCCTGTGTGTGTTCTCTGATGAGCTTTTAGCTTAGCTGATGTTGTGAAGCATTTTACACAGTCAGAGCAGTGATAAGGCTTCTCTCCTGTGTGTGTTCTCTGATGAACTGTTAGCACAGTTGATGTTTTGAAGCATTTTCCACAGTTAGAGCAGGAGTATGGCTTCTCCCCTGTATGTATACGTTCATGTGATTTTAAGTGGGAAAGTTGAGAGAAACTCTTTCCACAGTCTAAGCAAATGTAAGGCTTCTCTCCTGTGTGTGTTCTCTGATGAACTTTTATATCAGTTGATGTTGTGAAGCACTTTCCACAGTCAGAGCAGACGTAAGGCTTCTCTCCTGTGTGTGTTCTCTGATGAACTTTTAGCTCATATAATGTTTTAAAACATTTTCCACAGTCAGAGCAGGAGTATGGCTTCTCCCCTGTATGTATACGACGTTCATGTGATTTTAAGTGGGAAAGTTGAGAGAAACTAGTTCCACAGTCAGGGCAGAAGAAGGGCTTCTCTCCTGTATGTGTTCTCCTGTGAACTTTTAGCTCATTTAATGTTTTGAAATATTTTCCACAGTCAGAGCAGTAATACGGCTTCTCTCCTGTGTGTGTTCTCTGATGAACTTTTAGCTCAGTTGACGTTTTGAAATATTTTACACAGCCAGAGCAGGAGTAAGGCTTCTCCCCTGAATGTATACGTTCATGGGTTTTTAAGGTATACAATTGGGAGAAACTCTTTCCACAGTCAGAGCAGACGTAAGGCTTCTCTCCTGTGTGTGTTCTCTGGTGAACTTTTAGTTCATTTGATGTTTTAAAACATTTTCCACAGTCAGAGCAGGAATAAGGCTTCTCTCCTGTGTGTGTTCTCTGATGAACTTTTAGATCAGTTGATGTTGTGAAGCATTTTCTACAGTCAGAGCAGACGTAAGGCTTCGCTCCTATATGTACACGTTCATGTGTTTTTAAGTGGGAAAATTGAGAGAAACTAGTTCCACAGTCAGAGCAGGAGTAAGGCTTCTCTCCTGTGTGTATACGTTGGTGTGCTTTTAAGGTGCCCAGATGAGAGAAACTCGCCCCACAGTTAGAGCAGAAGAAAGGCTTCTCTCCTGTGTGTGTTCTCTGATGAACTTTTAGCTGAGTTGATGTTTTAAAACGTTTTCCACAGTCAGAGCAGTAATAAGGCTTCTCTCCTGTGTGTGTTCTCCGATGAAGTTTTAGCTGAGTTGTTGTTTTGAAACATTTTCCACAGTCGGAGCAGGAGTAAGGCTTCTCTCCTGTGTGTATTTTTAGGTGTATTTTTAGCTTTGATAGAAATTGGAAAATCTCTTCACAATGTGGGCAGTGATGAGACCTCTTAGCTCTCTGATCTTCCTGCTGTTGATCTCTGGATGTAGAGAATGTCTCCACATGGTATCCTGTGTGAACATCAGAAGAACCAGTCAGTTGGTGTGAAGCCGTTTTTACATCAGTAGTTGTTACAAAGTGCTTAACAGAAACCCAGCCTAAAATCCCCAAAGAGCAAGCAATCCAGATGTAGAAGCACAGTGGCCACAAAAAACTCCCTAGAAAGCCGGAACCTAGGAAAAATCAAAATACAAAAATCGTAATATTAAACATTCATGAAAATACATGTGTCTTATGTCATTTAAAAGCTTCTTGTTAATCCAACTGCGTTGTCAGATTTGAAAAAGGCTTTACGGAGAGAGCATACCAAGCGATTATCTGAGGACAGCTCCCCACGTCGAAATACTTTTTCAACCAGCACAGGCGTGACAAAATTACAGACAGCAATTAAATAAATCACTTACCTTTGAAGATCTTCCTCTGATTGAAATCCCAAGGGTCCCAGCTACACAATGAATGGTTGTTTTGTTCGATAAAGTCTTTCATTATATCCCAAAACTGTCAGTTTAGTTGGCGCGCTTGATTCAGTAATTCACTCGTTCAACATGCTCACAAACGAATCCAAAAAGTTACCGGAAAAGTTCGTCCAAACAAGTCAAACGATGTTTCTAATTAATCCTCAGGTATTCTAATATCCAAATAAACAATAATATTTCAGACGGAGAATAGTGTGTTCAATAGCAAAGATAAATAACGAAGAGCGCACTCTCGTTGATGCGCGCAACATGACTACTTTTCTAATGGGGGACATCTTGAAAATTTTTCAAAAAGCAAGCCTGAAACCATTTCTAAAGACTGTTGAAATCTAGTGGAAGCCATGGGAACTGCTATCTGGGTCCTATCTATGTGTATATCCCATAGGCAAGCATTGAAAAAACCTGTGACCTCAAAAATTTAAAATATCCCGGAGTCGCCTCTTCACTGTTGACATTGAGATTGGTGTTTTGCGGGTACTATTTAATGAAGCTGCCAGTTGAGGACTTGTGAGACATCTGTTTCTCAAACTAGACACACTAATGTACTTGTCCTCTTGCCCAGTTGTGCACCGGGGCCTCCCACTCCTCTTTCTATTCTGGTTGAAGCCAGTTTGCGCTGTTCTGTGAAGGGAGTAGTACACAGCGTTGTACAAGATCTTCAGTTTCTTGGGATCCCCAGTTTCTTTCTCACATGGAAGGCTCTTCCAAATTTCAGAAGTTTCAGAAGAAAGGTCTTTGGTTCTGGCCATTTTGAGCCTGTAATCGAACCGACAAATGACCCAGATACTCAGCTAGTCTAAAAAAGGACCGTTTTATTGCTTCACTAATCAGCACCACAGTTTTCAGCTGTGCTAACATAATTGCAAAAGGTTTTGTAATGATTAATTAGCCTTTTAAAATGATAAACTTGGATTAGCTAACACAACATGCCATTGGAACACAGGAGTGATGGTTGCTGATAATGGGCCTCTGTACACCTATGTAGATATTCCATATCTATCTGTTTCCAGCTACAATAGTCATTCTGTGCAGCGCAAAACGAGACGTAGGCCTATCCTCAACCAATCATATTTCTCAAATCCTTTTCAGGGTAAATTCCAGCCGAACATGGAGAGGACAGTAATGCATAACTACACTGAAAAAATATAGAAATGTAAAGTGTTGGTCCCATGTTTCATGAGCTGAAAAAAAATAAATCTGAAATGTTCCAACACACACTAAAAGCTTATTTCTCTCAAATTGTGTGCAGAAATATGTTTACATCCCTGTTAGTGAGCATTTTCCCCTTTTACCAAGATAATCCATCCACCTGACAGGTGTGGCATATCAAGAAACTGATTAAACGGCATATTCATTACACAGTTGCACCTTGTGCTGGTGTAACAGTATAACTTTAGTCCGTCCCCTCGCTCATACCCGGGTTCGAACCAGGGACCCTCTGCACACAGACAACAGTCAACCACGAAGACATCGTTACCCATCGCTCCACAAAAGCCGCGGCCCTTGCAGAGCAAGGGGAACCACTACTTCAAGGTCTCAAAGCGAGTGACGTCACCGATTGAAACGCTATTAGCACGCACCACCACTAACTAGCTAGCCATTTCACATCGGTTACACTGGGGACAATAAAAGGCCACACAACACAATGTCACAGATGTCTCAAGTTTTGAGGGAGCGTGCAATTGTATGAATGTTAATTTCTCTACCATAAGCTGCCTCCAATGTCCTATTAGAGTATTTGGCAGTACATCCAACCGGCCTCACAATCGTAGACCACGTGTAACAACGTCAGCCCAGGACCTGAGGTGGGTCTGGCTGCCAAGTGGGTGGGCCTATGCCTTCCAAGGCCCACCCATGGCTGCACCCCTGCCCAGTCATGTGAAATCTACAGGTTAGGGCCTAATTCATTTCAATTGACTGATGCCCTTATTATATATATATAAAAACAGCCAAACATGTTCTCTCGTTTCTGCATCACCAAATGTTGTGAGGCAAAAGAGTACGAATTGTGCTTCTTACCCTAACGGTTCTCTCACTGTCACCCAAAAGCAAATTAAATTTAGGGCCAGGCTTCATTTTGGGCCTACTTTTTCTCATGGTTGCTATGCTTAGACCGAGCGAGCTACAGTCAAGCGGGGCATCTCGTTGAACTCGGCACGGCTTTGAGATTATGGAAATGCCAATGCAGGCACTCTGTGTCTTTAAACACCTCACTTTGTCACTCCATCCTTGCTGTGTGTGTGTGTGTGTGTATGTGCATGTGAGAGGTTTTTCTTTGACATCTGTTGGGAGAAATGACTGATTTACAGTTCATGAGGGTTACCTAGTAACACATATGAAGTTCTGAAAAGATCTGATCTTTTTAACCCTCCGAAACAGCACCTATGACACCATTTTAAGGCACTTCCGGTGGGCACAGGAAGCTGAACGTGAACACATATCCTCTTTGGGGTAGGCTCTTACAGAATCCTGAGTTTAAAGTCTTTATGTTAAGAATTGACTGATTTACACAGGGTTGAACGCAATCATCTTCACATTTGCAGGTTATGTACATCAAAACACCTTTTTGGTGAATTTAACCACTTTCGGTAGTTCCAGGAATCTTAGAATCAACACAGGTAGACCTCATAGTACGATGCGCCGCCACAATGGTGTTTGTTTAGTAAAGTCAGATCAATGTCTTGGACGATCACCTAATGATTAATTAGTAGTCCACATCACCAAATATTATAGCATAACATTACTGTTACAACAAAAAACGAATTTCTTACGAGATTTTAGGATGGTTTGCTGAATCGTCCCAAACTCAACATCGCGCAATTAGGCAGAATGTGCTTTGATGAAAACAAAATACAGGAATTCAAAATAATTTAACACCATCTGCTCTAATTTGCTCACCAAACAGTAATCCAAGAAGATTTAAATGCATATTCCCATGAAACTGATTAAGATCAAACGATTGGCATGCAGACGCAGCTTGGTCATTTCACTGGTAAAACGTGAAGAATTATCATTCAATATTGACAGTGATGAAGCCATGGCCTTTTTTGAAATGAGGTATGCCTAACTTAGTGATTGAGGGTATTAAATATTTTCAACGTTCTTGAGACAATGTGTGGGGAAAGGCAGGTGTTACAAGTTTAAATAGTTTTTGCTTCGCTGGGAAGTCTTGAGTTGTTCAGGGATGTGTGATGTCAGATTTACAGAATTCAACCTAGCAATAGACTGGTCATAACTTATGGAGGTCTAATACATGAATATAACTTATAGATAGAAACAGCTCTTACCATGACTAACAGTTGTCCTAATCTTCTCCTCCACTTCTTCATCTTTAATGTTGACATTCAGCTCCAGTGTTTGACTGCAGTCTTCCAGCTTCACTGATGCCATCTCTGGATCCTGCAGTGCAAACTGGGCTCCACTGTCACAATCAGGACCCAGTGACTGAAGGTTTGGACTCAGTGTGGAATGAGAGAGACAGGCTGGGTTTGTCCTCACTGTTGATGTTACCGGCCTCAGACTTAATCTGAGTCAGTCTGTAGTAATAAAGACAAACGGACACAAAAGTTATTTTCTTGACAGTTCTGGCACTTTATTCTGTAAAAATATTTTCTCTTTTTCCTTGTTCAATTATCTCATTTCAGTAGATCGGGTAGCTAATCCTGAGCAAAACATTTATTCACATTAGACACAAAGTACACATTTTAAATTGCACAACATAAGTGCACTTCATCTATAGTAGATTTCCTAAATTCACATAAATGCATAAATGACTCAAGATCACAGTATGTTTCAGGCAGCACTATGTACTATTTTATGAATAACCTTGTCTTCACTGTATTATTTCACTCACAAAAACCAAATGTATTTCCCGTTCACACCATATTAAGAATTATCAGGGGTCGTACAGTGGCAAGTCAAATTCAAGGACTTTTTCAGGCACTAATATTTATTTACTTTAAGCCCCATGTGAAAATACTGAATTATAGATAAATATAGAAACAACTGAATGTGTCTGAATATTAGTACACATGTAAAGAACTGATAATCATTACATTCAGCTTCAGAACTGTAGAGCAACTGAAATGTTCTCTCTCTGATGAGGCACTACCTGCACTGAAGTCTGTTGATGCAGACCTCCTATCGTATCATGGAGGTCCACAAACAAACCTTTAAGGTGCATGTCTGTCTAATTCTGTACTAAGAAAATAAAACAAGAAATCCCTATTAACTTCTACCACACCTTCCCACAACCCCCAATAAACTATATCAATAGATCCCTTTCTGTGTTTGCAAACATTGGGGTTTATATCATGCTGAGACAATCCACCCCCAGGTTATCCAGCTTATCAAAAACCATACCGACAGTAACATCTGTTACCCCCAACAACTCTGCTGCAGTTTACAAGATACTTTAAACCTGGTATTTCTGCTTTACACAATCCAAGTTGTTGATAACCTTACCAATGAATGCTATGAAGTACATTTTATTCACTATTAAAGAATCCTTTGTCACAGCACATTTATGGACGCAAGATTTCTGAACAGGCTTCGAAACCATGTCAGGACTAGTAGAAAGACCAGTTCTGACAGTAGGTCCTCTTACTACGGGATCAGCCATGGAAGCTCCATCAGTCTGACAGTAGGTCCTCTTACTACGGGACCAGCCATGGTAGCTCCATCAGTCTGACAGTAGGTCCTCTTACTACGGGACCAGCCATGGAAGCTCCATCAGTCTGACAGTAGGTCCTCTTACTACGGGACCAACCATGGAAGCTCCATCAGTCTGTACTGTAGTTCCACCAGTCTGTCTTACAGCCTCTGCATATGATACATCATGACAGATTCTATATATCTGAGCATCTCTCTGCACCTAGCATCCACCAAATGCTGCTCTGTGTCCTCCACACAATTGCAACACTTAACAGTCACATTGGTCCAACATTCACTGTAATCATGTTCCCCAACACACTTGGCACATCTTTTCACTCAACAACTACATGTCCCATTCTTTGGCATTTAAAAACACTGTGATGATTCACTGTTGCTGCTCCAGTTTCAACTGTTCTGCTATGGAACCCTGACCTGTTCACTGGACGTGCTACCTGTCCCAGACCTGCTGTTTTCAACTCTCTAGCGACAGCAGGAGCGGTAGAGATGCTCTTAATGATTGGCTATGAAAAGCCAACTGACATTTACTCCTGAGGTGCTGACCTGTTGCACCCTCGACAACCACTGTGATTATTATTATTTGACCCTGCTGGTCATCTATGAACATTTGAACATCTTGGCCATGTTCTGTTATAATCTCCACCCAGCACAGCCAGAAGAGGACTGGCCACCAATCATAGCCTGGTTCCTCTCAAGGTTTCTTCCTTGGTTCTGGCCTTTCTTGGGAGTTTTTCCTAGCCACTGTGCTTCTACACCTGCATTGCTTGCTGTTTGGGGTTTGAGGCTGCGTTTCTGTACAGCACGTCGTGACATCAGCTGATGTAAGAAGGGCTTTATAAATACATTTGATTGGTTGAATGAGGAGGCTGGGTCAAAATCTCTGACATTGAAGCTAAGGAATCCTATTCTGTACTTTTCCAGGCAAAACCTTCTAACACCTCAACAGCACTGATAAGCTTTCACTTCTTTAACCCTCTTTCCTACTGATCAACCTTTAGGCTTCAACCACTCTGTCTCCCTTCACATGTTCTTTAACAATATCATCATCATCTGTCGTCCTGAACAGGCAGTTAACCCACTGTTCCCCGGTAGGCCGTCATTGAAAATAAGAATTTGTTCTTAACTGACTTGCCTAGTTAAATAAAGGTAAAATAAAAAATAAATAAAAAATCCATGGACATAGATATTGGGACCTCATAGATTATTACTCCCTTCAATGTACCATCAGCTCCAGGGTCATGGCTTCTGAGCTTTGTCCCATTATGATTTTCCTTTTGAAGAATCTTCCCTTGCTGAACCTGACCAGCACAAGATATTAACAATCTACCATTTATTTTTTATTTCACCTTTATTTAACCAGGTAGGCTGGTTCAGAACAAGTTCTCATTTACACAGATGCAGCCTAGTTTAACTTCACCTCTTTTTATGGCCTTGGTTAATCAGATAGGGCCTCATTTACACCTTGTGGTTTCCTCAAACACCATCCCAACTTTCCACTCGAACACATTATTACTCTAGCTCCCTACCTTGGGCCTCTAGGTACTATGCTACATGCGCCTCTGCTTCCAGTATCATTATCTCTGTTCTTCCTATGTCTTTCCACTACAGACCATTCAAATACTAGGCCCTCATCCTCCCGCCCCATATCATCAGAACTGTCCCCCACATTGATCGCATTCCAGCACAGCTGTTGCTTCTCAAACTCTCTCTCCATTTCAATTGTTTCAGGGGTGTCTAACTAATTCCATTGAGGACCGAGTCTCAGCGGGTTTAATTTTTTCCTTTCAATTAAAACATAGACAATCAGTTGATGTGAGTTCCTCACTAATTAGTGACCTTAATTCATTAATCAAGTACAAGGGTGGAGCGAAAACCCGCAGACACTTGGTCCTCGTGTCGCCATTTCAGCACGAGCAAACTCCTAGAAAGACGACCAAAACCGCTGAAGCCGCCATTTGACCAGCCTCGTCCAAACCATCCAGATCTCGCGAGCTTACATGAAAGAACAAGTGTATGTAAACTCGCGAGATCAGGATGGTTTAAACGAGGCTATTTACCAGCTCATAAACATAATTTTACACAAAACCAAGAACATGTAAAAACGAACTCAAAGTGGACTTTGACGAAATTATGTACATACACTCAAACAAACCCAAAGTCTAGCTAAGTGACTTGAAAAATCATCGTTTTAAATCACGTTCTTCACTCACTCGGTTTGACAATTAAAACCTTTACCAAACGTGATAATACCTTGACGGATTTGTTACCTAGCATGTTTTATATTCTTTCGACATTAGAAAGTTAAACATGCTATTACATACCTACAATGATACATTTGAAACGGACACAACCACTATCGATATAGCAACACAGTTCTGTGGTTTCTACCCGGAACTTCCTGTTCCCAACTACGACATGTTCAACAGCGTCATCTTCTCCTCTGGTGTACTGACGTTTACACAAATATATATATATATATATATATGTTGCTATGTTATTCAGGAACGTGTCAAGACCTGACCCTCAGAGCCTACCTTCTGTTGACCCTGTTGACTCAATTCAACAACAGAGCGATACGATCCTTGTTTCAGCAGGATGTTGTATCTATCTATACCTTATGTCATGCCTTATTGGAATGGATTTATTGATAAAATCTGTTAGAAAAAAGTTTGGATGTTGCCACACACATACCTACTTGTTAACAAAATTAAGGAAGTTTCCTTTAAAATGATTCATAAATATTATCCTGCCAACCACTGCCAACCACTATATGAAGAAGTTTAAGGAAAACATCAACTCAAATTGCTCCTTTTGTAATGACCACCCAGAAACAGTGTTGCATCTTTTTTGGCATTGTATGCATGTAAGAAAACTTGTCTTGTGGCAAGACATCAGTAGGTTTATAATTGAACACTTTTATGAAGATTTTACACTATTGTGGAGAGATGTACTGTTTGGATTCTTTACATGCAATGGAAATAAGCTGAAACATTTTGATGTATCTAATTTCATTATTCTTTTGGCCAAATTTCATATACACAAATGTAAATTTACAAACAGAAAACCACATTTTCGTACCCTACAAAAAGGAAATTGAACTGTATTTTAAGACGGTTAAATGCTCTACTAACAAAAAAGCTGTTAGAATTGGTAATATATGCATGTCCCTTAAGGTCCTTATGTAATTGTAATGTGATATTGTACCCCCTAGCTCGATTGTCCATTGTTCGTAATCTATGTATGCTTGTGTTCCCTCATGTGCTTTATGTATGGATTTGTTGTTAATAAAATAAAATAATAATAATAAAATAACATTTACACAAATATAACGTGTCTGCCGCCACCTACTGTAAGGTTAATAAACTGTAGAAGAAAATACATTTCCTTTACGGAAAAGGGGAGGGGGAACAACGACGTCAAAACAAAATACAAAAATAGATAAATAACAACATCCCACTCCTTCAGTCACAGTCCTATTCAAATCACATCCCTACACAGTCTCATGGGCCTCGTAGGGAGGAACATCTTCAGTCAGTATTCCCTGCAATCAGTGGTGTAAAGTACTTAAGTACAAATATTTAAGTGCCACATCAGTAGTTTTGGGGGTATCTGTACTTTACTTTTGATATTTTGACAACTTCTACTTTTACTCCACTACATTCCTAAAGAAAATAATGTACTTTCAACTCCATACATTTTCCCTGACACCCAAAAGTTCTCGTTACATTTTGAATGATCAGCAGGACAGAATTTTTTTTAAATTCGCGCATCCCTACTGCATCTGATTTGGCGGACTCACCAAACACAAATACTTTATTTTTAAATTATGGATTTTTGATTATGAGTTTTGATGTCGTTGTTCCCCCTCCCCTTTTCCGCAAAGGAAATTTATTTTCTTCTACAGTTTATTAACCTTACAGTAGGTGGCGGCAGACACGTTATATTTGTGTAAATGTCAGTATACCAGAGAATAAGAATACGATGATGCTGTTGAACATGTCGTAGTTGGGAACAGGAAGTTTCGGGTCGAAACGACAGAGCTGTGTTGTTGTGTCGATAGTGGTTGTGTCCGTTTCAAATGTATCATTGTAGGTAT
Source organism: Oncorhynchus clarkii lewisi (assembly GCF_045791955.1). NCBI lineage: Eukaryota > Metazoa > Chordata > Actinopteri > Salmoniformes > Salmonidae > Oncorhynchus > Oncorhynchus clarkii. Next base: position 48,426 of record NW_027258225.1, on the reverse strand, counting down.
GTAATAGCATGTTTAAACTTTCTAATGCCGAGAGAATATATAACATGTTAGGTAACAAATCCGTCAATGTATTATCACGTTTGGTAAAGGTTTTAATTGTATGTGTTATTTTGTGGTCAAACCGAGTGAGTGAAGAACGTGTTAAAAAAATATTTTACAAGTCACATAACTAGACTTTGGCTTGATCTGACTGTATGTACAAAATTTCGTCAAAGTCATTTCATAAAGATTCCACTTATTTGAGGTCGTTTTTACATGTTCTTGGTTTTGTGTAAAATGTTGTTTATTAGCTGGTAAATAGTCTCGTCCGAACCATCCTGGTCTCGCGAGTTTACATACCCTGTTTCGTTAATGTAAGCTCCGGAGATCAGGGTGGTTCGTACGACGTAAGTCAAAAGGCGGCAACGGTTTCGGTTGTCTTTCAAGGAGTTTGCTCGTGGTGAAATGGTGACATTAGGCTGCGTGATGGAGTGTCAAAATAGAGGGAAGCTAACTGAAGTTATCCTTCACCATTTGGAGAGAGAGGCCAACTGCATGGAATGGCGTCGATTAATGCAAATGAATCGGAGCACGTATCAAACTCATTCCATGGAGGACCAAGGGTCTGCGGGTTTTCGCTCCACCCTTGTACTTGATTAATGAATTAAGGTCACCAATTAGAAAGGAACTCCTCTCATCTGATTGTATAAGTTTTAATTGAAATGGGGGGGAAGGAACCGAGGAGAGTCGGCCCTCAATGGATTGAGTTTGACACCCCTGAAACAATGGAAATGGAGAGTTTGAGAAGTAACAGCTGTGCTGGAATGCGATCAATGTGGGGGACAGTTCTGATGATATGGAGTGGGAGGATGAGGATGAATGTGGAGGACAGAGATATTGATACTGGAAGCATGTGTAACAGTATAATTTCAAACCGTCCCCTCGCCCATACCCGGGCGCGAACCAGGGACCTTCTGCACACATCAACAGTCACCCTCGAAGCATCCACAAAAGCCGCGGCCCTTGCAGAGCAAGGGGAACTACTACTTCAAGGTCTCAGAGCAAGTGACGTCACTGATTGAAACGCTATTTAGCGCCCACGCTAACTAAGCTAGCCGTTTCACATCCGTTACACATGTAGTATAGAAACTCCAGAGGCCCACGGTAGGGAGCTAGAATAATAATGTGTTAGTTAGAGTGGAAGGTTGGGAGGTGTTTGAGGAGACCACAGGGCCCCATTTACACCCTGATTAACCAAGGCCATAAAAAGAGGTGTAGTTAAACTGGGACGTAGCCGTGTAAATTAGAACTTGTTCTGAAGGAGCCTACCTGGTTAAATAAAGGTGAAATAAAACATTGAAAGTGGTAGATTGTTAATATCTTGTGCTGGTCAGGTTCAGCAAGGGAAGATTCTTCAAATGGAAAATCATAATGGGACGAAGCTCAGAAGCCATGACCCTGGAGCTGATGCTACATTGAAGGGAGTAATAGTCTCTGAGGTCCCAATATCTATGTCCATGGATGATATTGTTAAAGAACATGTGAAGGGAGACAGAGTGGTTGAATCCTTAAGGTTGATCAGCAGGAAAGAGGGTTAAAGAAGTGAAAGCTTATCAGTGCTGTTGAGGTGTTAGAAGGTTTTGTCTGGAAAAGTACAGAATAGGATTCCTTAGCTTCACTGTCAGAGATTTTGACCCAGCCTCATTAATCAACCAATCAACTGTATTTATAAAGCCCTTCTTATATCAGCTGATGTCACAAAGTGCTGTACAGAAACCCAGCCTAAAACCCCAAACAGGAAGCAATGCAGGTGTAGAAGCACAATGGCTAGGAAAAACTCTCTAGAAAGGCCAGAACCAAGGAAGAAACGTTGAGAGGAACCAGGCTATGAGGGATGGCCAGTCCTCTTCTGGCTGTGCTGGGTGGAGATTATAACAGAACATTGCCAATATGTTCAAAAGTTCATAAATGACCAGCAGGGTCAAATAATAATAATCACAGTGGTTGTCGAGGGTGCAACAGGTCAGCCCCTCAGGAGTAAATTTCAGTTGGCTTTTCATAGCCGATCATTATGAGTATCTCTACCGCTCGTGCTGTCACTAGAGAGTTGAAAACAGCAGGTCTGGGACAGGTAGCACGTCTGGTGAACAGGTCAGGGTTCCATAGCAGAACAGTTGAAACTGGAGCAGCAACAGTGAATCATCACAGTGTTTTTAAATGCCAAAGAATGGGACATGTAGCTGTTGAGTGAAAAGATGTGCCAAGTGTGGTGGGGAACATGATTACAGTGAATGTTGGAGCATTGTGACGGTGAAGTGTTGCAATTGTGCGAAGGACACAGAGAGCAGCATATGGTGGATGCCAGGTGCAGAGAGATGCTCAGATATAGAATCCGTCATGATGTATCATATGCAGAGGCTGTAAGACAGACTGGTGGAACTACAGTGCAGACTGATGGAGCTTAATACAGTGAAGACAAGGTTATTCATAAAATAGTACATAGTGCTGCCTGAAACATACTGTGATCTTGTACTAAATGGTTGTTGAGTCATTTATGCATTGATGTGAATTTAGGAAATCTACTATAGATTAAGTGCACTTATGTTGTGCAATTTAAAATGTGTACTTTGTGTCTAATGTGAATGAATGTTTTGTCAAGGATTATCTACCTGATCTACTGAAATGAGATAATTGAACATTAAAAAATAGAAAATATTTTTACAGAATAAAGTGCCAGAACTGTCAAGAAAATAACTTTTGTGTCCGTTTGTCTTTATTACTACAGACCGACTCAGATTAAGTCTGAGGCCGGCAACATCAACAGTGAGGACAAACCCAGCCTGTCTCTCTCCTTCCACACTGAGTAGAAACCTACAGTCACTGGGTCCTGATTGTGACAGTGGAGCCCAGTTTGCTCTGCAGGATCCAGAGATGGAATCAGTGAAGCTAGAAGACTGCAGTCAAACACTGGAGCTGAATGTCAACATTAAAGATGAAGAAGAGGAGGAGAAGATTAGGACAACTGTTAGTCATGGTAAGAGCTGGTTCTATCTATAAGTTATCTTCATATATTAGACCTCCATAAGTTATGACCAGTCTATTGCTAGGTTGAATTCTGTAATTCTGACATCACACATCCCTGAACAACTCAAGACTTCACAGCGAAGCAAAAACTATTTAAACTTGTAACGCCTGCCTTTGCCCACACATTGTCTCAAGAACGTTGAAAATGTTTAATACCCTCAATCACCAAGTTAGGCATACCTCATTTCAAAATAGGCCATGGCATCATCACTGTCAATATTGAATTATAATTTGTTTGCTGCACAGAGTATCAGATCTCAACAACGATTGGAGAAGTGTTGAACATAACCAGTAGACGACCACATCCTGATGATTTATATCTGATACATATATATTTAATATTTTATAGATCAATTTGTAGGAACATCTCAAGGATGATCAATGGAAACAGGATGCACCTGAGTTAATTTCAAAAGTTTGGGGTCACTTAACACCAGTCTCAACGTCAACAGCGAAGAGGCGACTCCGGGATGCTGGCCTTCTAGGCAGAGTTGCAAAGGCCAGTTTTATTGCTTCTTTAGTCAGAACCACAGTTTTTAGCTGTACTAACATACATTTAGAAAGGTTTTCTAATGATGAATTAGCCTTTTAAAATGATCAACTTGGATTAGCTAACACAACATGCCATTGGATCACAGGAGTGATGGTTGCTGATAATGGGCCTCTGTACGCCTATGTAGATATTCCATAAAATATCTGCCGTTTCCAGCTACAATAGTCATTTACAACAATAACAATGTCTTCACTGTATTTCTGATCAATTTGATGTTATTTTAATGGACAATCAATGTGCTTTTCTTTCAAAACAAGGACATTTCTAAGTAACCCCAAACTTTTGAATTTATTCATTTATTTCACCACTAATGGTAGTGTATTTATTTTATTTTTATTTTTTTACCTTTATTTTATGTCTAAACCTGTTTTCGCTTTGTCATTATGGGGTATATAACATAACAATGTGGAAAAAGTCAAGTGGTCTGAATACTTTCCATTTCTCCCATTTTGGTACGTTACAGCCTTATTCTAAAATTGATGACATGTTTTTCCTCGTCAATCTACACACAATATCCCATAATGACATCACAATACCCCATAATGACATCACAATACCCCATAATGACACCACAATACCCCATAATAACAAAGCCAAAACAGGTTTTTAGAAAGTCTTGCAAATGTAAAAAAATGAGATGATCCTTGACATGTTTCTACAACTTGGAGTCCACCTGTGGTAAATTCAATTGATTGGACATGATTTGGACAGGCACACACCTGTCTATGTCAGGTCCCACAGTTGACAGTGATTGTCAAAGTAAAAACCAAGTCATGAGGTGGAAGGATTTGTCCGTAGAGCTCCGAGACAGGATTGTGTCGGCACAGATCTGGGGACCGGTACCGAAACATTTCTGCTGCATTAAATGTCCCCAAGAACACAGAGGCCTCCATTATTCTTCAGTGGAAGAAGTTTGGAACCACCAAGACTCTTCCTAGAGCGGGCCACCCGGCCAAACTGAGCAATCGGGGGAGAAGGGCCTTGGTCAGGGAGGTGGCCAAGAACCCGATGGTTCTTCTCTGTCAGAGCTCCAGAGTTCCTCTATGGAGATGAGAGAATCTTCCAGAAGGACAACCATCTCTGCAGGACTCCACTAAATCAGGCCTTTATGGCAGAGTGCCCAGACAGAAGCCACTCATCAGTAAAAGGCACATGACAGTCCGCTTGGAGTTTGTCAAAAGGCATCTAAAGGATTCTGACCATGAGAAACAAGATTCTCTGGTCTGATGAAACCAAGATTGAACTCTTTGGCCTGAATGCCAAGTGTCATGTCTGGAGCAAACCTGGCACCATCCCTACAGTGAAGCATAGTGGTGGCAGCAGCATGCTGTGGGGATATTTTTCAGCGGCAGGGACTGGGTGACTAGTCAGGATCAAGGGATAGATGAACGTAGCAAAGTATAGAGAGATCATTGATGAAAACCTACTTGAGAGCGCTCGGGACCTCAGACTGGGGTGAAGGTTCACCTTCCAACAGGACAACGACACGAAGCACACAGCCAAGACAACGTGGGAGTGGCTTCGGTACAAGTCTCTGAATGTCATTGAGTGGCCAAGCCAGAGCCTGGACTTGAACCCGATCAAACATCTCTGGAGAGACCTGAAAATAGTTTTGCAGAGACGCTCCCCATCCAACCTGGCAGAGCTTGAGAGAATCTGCAGAGAAGAATGGGAGAAACTCCCCAAATACAAGTGTGCCAAGCTTGTAGCTTCATACCCAACAAGACTCAAGGCTGTAATCGTATTGTGTGTAGAGCGATGAGAAAAAAAAACACAACTTAATCCATTTTAGAATAAAGCTGTAATGTAACAAAATGTGGAAAAAGTAAAGTGGTCTGAATACTTTATGAATGCATTGTAGATGTTATTTCATGCTACTGAGACTTGTATGGGTGACAACAGTATTGTCAGCATTTGTTTTATTCACTGGGCTATCTGGAGTGATCAGAGAGTAGACTAAAGAAGTGGAGTAGACAAACCGCCAGTGTTTTAAAGTTCTCTGAAATGAGTCTGTATAGTTACTAACCCTGGTGATGTTGAGTGGAGGATGATATAGCTCATCATTTTCACGACTTTTTCCTCTTTTTAGTGTTTGACTCCTACCCAGTATTAGAATAGTTTTATTCCCATTCCCATACAGCCTACTGAAATGAATACATACACTACCGTTGAAAAGTTTAGGGTCACTAGGGATGTTATTTTAATGGACAAAAACCTGAGATAAAAATCCAACCAGGAAGTGGGAAATCTGAATTTGGTCTATATTCAACTCGGCTCCTATTGACGATACAGTGGGATATTGGTAATGTTGCACTTCCTACGGCTTCCACTAGATGTCAACAGTCTTTAGAACTTTGTCTGACGCTTCTACTGTGAAGTGGCACTGAAGGAGAGTGGAAAGAGTCAGAGGTCTGCCAGCAGCCACGAGCTGACCATGCCCGTTCACATGAGAGTATGCACCAGTTCCATTTGCTTTTCTGAAGACAAAGGAATTCTCCGGTTGGAACATTATTGAAGAATTATGTTAAAAACATCCTAAAGATTGATTCAATACATTGTTTGACATGTTTCTACTGACTGTTATGGAACTTTTTGATATTTTGTCTGCTGTTAGTGAATTCGCTTCGTGACTTTGGATTTGTTTACCAAACGCGCTAACAAAAGTAACTATTTGGACATAAATGATGGACATTACCGAACAAAACTAACATTTCTTGTGGGAGTCCTGGGAGTGCATTCCGACGAAGATCAGCAAAGGTAAGTGAAGATTTATAATGCTTTTTATTTTGTTGACTGCTTAATATGGCGGTTATATTTGTGTCTTGATGGGCTCTGAGCGCCGACTCAGATTATTGCATGGTTTAATTTTTCCGTAAAGCTTTTTTGAAATCTGACACAGCGGTTGCATTAAGGAGAAGTGCATCTAAAATTTTGCATAACAGTTGTGTGGCTCTCGTAAGGCGACAATGTAAACTCAGATTTTTGGATATAAATATGAACTTTACCGAACAAAACATGCATGTATTGTGGAACATGAAGTCCTATGAGTGTCATCTGATGAAGATCATTAAAGGTTAGTGATTAATTTGATCTATATTTCTGCTTTTTGTGAATCCTCTCTTTGGCTGGATTAATGGCTGTGTTATTCTGTGAATAGGCACTCACCTAACATAATCGTTTGGTTTGCTATCGGCGTAAAGCCTTTTTGAAATCGGAGACTGTGGATGGATTTACAACGAGTGTATCTTTAAAATGGTGTAAAATACATGTATGTTTAATTATGGGATTTCTGTTGTTTTTAACTTGGCACCCTGCAGTTTCACTGGCTGTTGAAGAGGTGGGATGCTACCGTATCACGTACCCTAGAGAGGTTAACTGCCTTGTTCAGGGGCAGAACGGCAGATTTTTACCTTGTCAGCTCGAGGATTCGATCTTGCAACCTTTCGGTTGCTCTAACCACTAGGCTACCTGTCACCCGTTATGGCCAGAAGAGGACTGATCACCGCTCTGAGCCTGGTTCCTCTCTAGGTTTCTTCCTAGGTTCCTGCTTTCTAGGGATTTTTTTGTGGCCACTGTGCTTCTACATCTGCATTGCTTGCTCTTTGGGGATTTTAGGCTGGGTTTCTGTTAGGCACTTTATGAAAACTACTGATGTAAAATGGGCTTCATAAAATACATTTGAATGACACGTATATCACACCAACTGACTGGTTCTTTTGATATTCACACAGGATACCACGTTGAGACATTCTCTACACCCAGAGAGCAACAGCAGGAAGATCAGAGAGCTAAGAGGTCTCATCACTGCCCACATTGTGAAGAGATTTTCCCATTTCTATCAAAGCTAAAAATACACCTAAAAATGCACACAGGAGAGAAGCCATACTCCTGCTCAGACTGTGGAAAATGCTTCACAACATCAACTGATCTAAAACTTCATCAGAGAACACACACCGGAGAGAAGCCTTACTCCTGCTCTGACTGTGGGGCGAGTTTCTCTCATCTGGGCACCTTAAAAACACACCAACGTATACACACAGGAGAGAAGCCTTACTCCTGCTCTGACTGTGGAAAATGCTTCACAACATCAACTGATCTAAAAGTTCATCAGAGAACACACACAGGAGAGAAGCCTTACTCCTGCTCTGACTGTGGAAAATGCTTCACAACGTCAACTTATCTAAAAGTTCATCAGAGAACACACACAGGAGAGAAGCCTTATTCCTGCTCTGACTGCGGAAAAAAATTTAAAACATCAAAAGAGCTAAAGGTTCATCAGAGAACACACACAGGAGAGAAGCCTTTCTTCTGCTCTGACTGTGGGGCGAGTTTCTCTCATCTGGGCACCTTAAAAACACACCAACGTATACACACAGGAGAGAAGCCTTACTCCTGCTCTGACTGTGGAACTAGTTTCTCTCAACTTTCCCACTTGAAATCACATGAACGTAAACACACAGGAGAGAAGCCTTACATCTGCTCTGACTGTGGAAAATGCTTCAAAACATCAACTGAGCTAAAAGTTCACCAGCGAACACACACAGGAGAGAAGCCGTACTACTGCTCTGACTGTGGAACTAGTTTCTCTAAATTTTCCCACTTAAAAACACATGAACGTATACATACAGGAGAGAAGCCTTACGTCTGCTCTGACTGTGTGGCGAGTTTCTCTCATCTGGGCACCTTAAAAACACACCAACTTATACACACAGGAGAGAAGCCTTACGTCTGCTCTGACTGTGGAAAATGCTTCACAACATCAACTCATCTAAAAGTTCATCAGAGAACACACACAGGAGAGAAGCCGTATTACTGCTCTGACTGTGGAACTAGTTTCTCTCAACTTTCCCACTTAAAATCACATGAACGTATACACACAGGAGAGAAGCCCTATTACTGCTCTGACTGTGGAAAACGTTTTAAAACATCAACTGAGCTAAAAGTTCATCAGAGAACACACACATGAGAGATGCCTGCTTACGTCTTGTCTGATTATTGGGTGAGTTTCTCTCACCATAGCAACTTAACACACCAATGTATACATACACACAGGGGAGAAGCCTTACTCTGTGGAGAGGTGGGCTTGTAAGTCAAACGTCTAGCCAAAGGCTGCGTGTTTGAATCTCATCAGAGAGGACTTTAGCATTTTAACTAATTAGCAACTTTGCAACTTCTTACTAATTTTTTAGCTATGTCAGCATGTTAGCTAACCTTTCCCCTAAACCCATTTAACTCTACCTTAAACCCCTCACCCCTAACCTAGCAACAACAAATTGGAATTCGTAACATATCATACATATTACAAGTTTGTAACATATTGTATGAATAGCAATGCGTAAAATAACATACAAATCGTATCATACTGAACAACAATCTAAACGCAACAATTTCAAAGATTTACAGTTTGTATAAGGAAATCAGTCAATTGAAATAAATGAGGGCCCAATCTATGGATTTCACATGACTGGGCAGGGGCTCAGGCATAGGCCCACTTGGGAGCCAGGCCCAGCCAATCAGCACGAATTTATCCCCACAAAAGGTCTTTATTACAGACAGAAATACAACTCAGCCCCCTCCCAGACAATCCTGCAGGTGAAGAGGTACTGGGCTGCCGTGGTTACATGTGATCTGCAGTTGTGAGGCCGGTTGGATGTCCTGCCAAATTCTCTAAAAGGACGTTAGAGGTGGCTTATGGTAGAGATATAAATATTGAGTTCTCCGGCACCAGCTCGGGTGGACATTCCTGCATTCATCATGACAATTGCACATCCCCTGAACTTGAGACATCTGTGACATTGTGTTGTGTGGCCTTTTATTGTCCCCCTGCACAAGGTGCACTTGTGTAATGATAATGCTGTTTTATCAGCATATTTATATGCCACACCTGTCAAGTGGATGGATTATTTTGACAAAGGCTGAAATGCTCATGAACAGGGATGTAAACAAAGTTGTGCACAACATTTGAGAGACGTTAGCTGACGTTGATGGATTGATGGATTTTTTTTTATTTCAGCTCATGAAGCCAACACTTTATGTTTAGTTTATATTTTTGTTCAATTTTTCAGGGAAACAAAGGTTCAATAATATACTAAATGGATGTTTTTTTGTATAATAGAATACGTTTTGCTCTGAGACCAGGTTGTCCCTCTGCAGTATTATGTGGGAAGGAGCTATTTTACAATGTTTTAAATTTATTTATTGAACCTTTGTTTAACTAGGCAAGTCAGTTAAGGACAAATTCTTATTTACAATGATGGCCTAGGAACAGTGGGTTAACTGCCTTGTTCAGAGTGTGATGATCACTTTTCACCATTAGTTTGGTGGGGATTGTTATTCAACTTAATTTAATGATACACAGCTTATGAAATGAATACATGTGCTTATTAATTGTCTTTAAAACTAGATTAGTTATTTTAGTTACTGATCATGAATGTGTTTGGATAACTGCATTGAAGCAAACTTTATTGATCTGCCAATGAAAAATAAAGTTACATGAATATGTACTGGTCAACCTCTTCTTCTCTTTAGTATTCAGTTCTTCATATTAGATCTGACACTATGAATGGTTCTTATGGGCTGAGTGCCTGGAGTGTTTTTGTATGACTACAGTCAGGAGTTCTCTCTGACCCTGTGACCCTTGTATTCAGTTCTTCATATTAGATATGACAGTATGACAGTAGGACAGAGAAGTGCGTAGATTGGGCTGAGAGGTTGCTTGACCTCCTGTAGCAGTGGGACGGCCATGAGACCAGAGGTAGCAGAACTGAGTGCTCGGGTTGGGATCCAGGGTTTGAGCCTGAAGGTAGAGATGGGGCAGTTCCTCTTGCTGCACCGTAAGTAAACACCATTGTCTTGTAGTGGATGTGAGATTCGACTGGAAGCCAGTGGAATGTACGGAGGAGCAGGGTGACATGGGGGATCTTGGGAAGGTTAAACACCCAGACGGACTGCAGTGTTCTAGATAAGTTCAGTGGAGACCCATCATTCAGGGCAGGTGAGCCACCTGTTTTGAGCCCCGCAGTTTTAGCGATAAAACAGTGTGAAATAAATTATTTGTTTAGAAAACAATGTAAAAAAAAAACATATAATTGAGTTATTAACAAAGCTGCATACAAACATGGACTCTTTTTTGTTTTCTTGAGTAAGGCCGTGATTGGCTCAGTGTTCTGTCTTTCATGGGGACAATACGTCACTGCCAGGTCTACTTGAAAATTCAAGCCCCTTCGGTGCTGCGAGAGAGTTACATTAGAAGATCCCATCCAAGAAGTCTCACGCTCATTGTCCACAGATAAAATAACATCAAATCATGTGATATCTACAGTCGCTTTGATTGGACTGATCATGTCAACATAATACTTTCAAACTCTGAGCTAGCAGTCATCATCATGAATCAAGTTGACAATCTACTGGCAAATCCTTTTTAATCTTTGTGATATCAAGAGAAATATAAGAAATTATAGATAAAATGTATTGGTTTTCATCAGCCATTGGACACAAACATTACACAACAAATTGCAAATTCAACAATGAGTGGTTTGGTAGGAGTCAGTGGCTAACTGCAAGCATTGCAAAGCAATCATTAGCCTACAATTCATTGGAGTGGCTCTGTGATCTCAAGTCTTAAGACTAAGGGGCTCTTTTCCTAGTTTAAAAATGTAAACATTCAACATTGGCCGTGCTGTCGATGAAGCTTGATTTGTGCCGCGCTCAAAACAACATAACTCAGTACTTCAAAATCTGACTTGAGTGAGTTCAATACAACTGGGAACTCAGTGAAAAACAAGCTACGACTGAGAAAATAAGTTTTGAACTTTCATCCAAATCCCAATTGTAAATTGGGAACTCGGGCCTCTTTCTTCAGCTACGACCTGAAGATCACTGACGCCATCATTTTTTCCCCTGAGTTCCCAGTTGTCTTGAAAGCACCATAAATCCAGAGAATGACAGACTTTGATGACAAAATATATCCAGGTAACTGATGTGAAATGGCTAGCTAGTTAGCGATGGTGCTCGCTAAATAGCGTTTTAATCGGTGACGTCACTTGCTCTGAGACCTTGAAGTACTGTGGCTTTTGTGGAGCGATGGGTGCTTCGTGGGTGACTGTTGTTGATGTGTGCAGAGGGTCCCTGGTTCGCACCCGGGTAGGGGCGAGGGGACTGATCAAATTCTGAAAGAGCTGCAAAACCTGGACCTGTACAAATCAGCTGGGCTTGACAATCTGGACCCTCTATTTCTGAAACTATCCGCCGCCATTGTCGCAACCCCTATTACCAGCCTGTTCAACCTCTCTTTCATATTGTCTGAGATCCCCAAGGATTGGAAAGCTGCCGCAGTCATCCCCCTCTTCAAAGGGACCCAAACTGTTACAGACCTATATCCATCCTGCCCTGCCTATCTAAGGTCTTCGAAAGCCAAGTCAACAAACAGGTCACTGACCATCTCGAATCCCACCGTACCTTCTCCGCTGTGCAATCTGGTTTCCGAGCCGGTCACGGGTGCACCTCAGCCACGCTCAAGGTACTAAACGATATCAAAACCGCCATCGATAAAAGACAGTACTGTGCAGCCGTCTTCATCGACCTTGCCAAGGCTTTCGACTCTGTCAATCACCATATTCTTATCAGCAAACTCAGTAGCCTCGGTTTTTCGGATGACTGCCTTGCCTGGTTCACCAATTACATTGCAGACAGAGTTCAGTGTGTCAAATCGGAGGGCATGCTGTCCGGTCCTCTGGCAGTCTCTATGGGGGTGCCACAGGGTTCAATTCTCGGGCCGACTCTTTTCTCTGTATATATCAATGATGTTGCTCTTGCTGCGGGCGATTCCCTGATCCACCTCTACGCAGACGACACCATTCTATATACTGCCGGCCCGTCCTTGGACACTGTGCTATCTAACCTCCAAACGAGCTTCAATGCCATACAACACTACTTCCGTGGCCTCCAACTGCTCTTAAACGCTAGTAAAACCAAATGCATGCTTTTCAACCATTCGCTGCCTGCACCCGCACGCCTGACCAGCATCACCACCCTGGATGGTTCCGACCTTGAATATGTGGACATCTATAAGTACCTAGGTGTCTGGCTAGACTGTAAACTCTCCTTCCAGACTCATATCAAACATCTCCAATCGAAAATCAAATCAAATCAAGAGTCGGCTTTCTATTCCGCAACAAAGCCTCCTTCACTCACGCCGCCAAACTTACCCTAGTAAAACTGACTATCCTACCGATCCTCGACTTTGGCGATGTCATCTACAAAATTGCTTCCAACACTCTACTCAGCAAACTGGATTCAGTTTATCACAGTGCCATCCGTTTTGTCACTAAAGCACCTTATACCACCCACCACTGCGACTTGTACGCTCTAGTCGGCTGGCCCTCGCTACATATTCGTCGCCAGACCAACTGGCTCCAGGTCATCTACAAGTCCATGCTAGGTAAAGCTCCGCCTTATCTCAGTTCACTGGTCACGATGGCAACACCCATCCGTAGCACGCGCTCCAGCAGGTGTATCTCACTGATCATCCCTAAAGCCAACACCTCATTTGGCCGCCTTTCGTTCCAGTACTCTGCTGCCTGTGACTGGAACGAATTGCAAAAATCGCTGAAGTTGGAGACTTTTATCTCCCTCACCAACTTCAAACATCTGCTATCTGAGCAGCTAACCGATCGCTGCGGTTGTACATAGTCTATTGGTAAATAGCCCACCCATTTTCACCTACCTCATCCCCATACTGTTTTTATTTATTTACTTTTCTGCTCTTTTGCACACCAATATCTCTACCTGTACATGATCATCTGATCATTTATCACTCCAGTGTTAATCTGCAAAATTGTAATTATTCGCCTACCTCCTCATGCCTTTTGCACACAATGTATATAGACTCCCCTTTTTTTTCTTTTTTCTACTGTGTTATTGACTTGTTAATTGTTTACTCCATGTGTAACTCTGTGTTGTCTGTTCACACTGCTATGCTTTATCTTGGCCAGGTCGCAGTTGCAAATGAGAACTTGTTCTCAACTAGCCTACCTGGTTAAATAAAGGTGAAATAAAAATAAAATAAAATGATCAAAGTTATCAAATCAAATGTATTTATATAGCCCTTCGTACATCAGCTGATATCTCAAAGTGCTGTACAGAAACCCAGCCTAAAACCCCAAACAGCAAGCAATGCAGGTGTAGAAGCACGGTGGCTAGGAAAAACTCCCTAGAAAGGCCAAAACCTAGGAAGAAACCTAGAGAGGAACCAGGCTATGTGGGGTGGCCAGTCCTCTTCTGGCTGTGCCGGGTGGAGATTATAACAGAACATGGCCAAGATGTTCAAATGTTCATAAATGACAAGCATGGTCGTATAATAATAAGGCAGAACAGTTGAAACTGGAGCAGCAGCACGGTCAGATGGACTGGGGACAGCAAGGAGTCATCATGTCAGGTAGTCCTGGGACATGGTCCTAGGGCTCAGGTCCTCCGAGAGAGAGAGAAAAAAGAGAGAATTAGAGAGAGCATATGTGGGGTGGCCAGTCCTCTTCTGGCTGTGCCGGGTGGAGATTATAACAGAACATGGCCAAGATGTTCAAATGTTCATAAATGATCAGCATGTTCGAATAATAAGAAGGCAGAACAGTTGAAACTGGAGCAGCAGCACGGCCAGGTGGACTGGGGACAGCAAGGAGTCATCATGTCAGGTAATCCTGGGGCATAGTCCTAGGGCTCAGGTCCTCTGAGAGAGAGAAGGGGAGAATTAGAGAACGCACACTTAGATTCACACAGGACACCGAATAGGACAGGAGAAGTACTCCAGATATAACAAACTGACCCTAGCCCCCCGACACATAAACTACTGCAGCATAAATACTGGAGGCTGAGACAGGAGGGGTCAGGAGACACTGTGGACCCATCCGAGGACACCCCCGGACAGGGCCAAACAGGAAGGATATAACCCCACCCACTTTGCCAAAGCACAGCCCCCACACCAGTTATACGGTTACACCCACGAAGGACTGCCGCCCCACCTTCCTGTTCAAGTGATCACAGCACAACAAGGTGAGTCCAAAAATGTCTTGTATGCTGCTGCATAAATGATGTAACATGCCAGGGAGATGTGTATACTGTAGCCTAGAAAGTAATAATAAGTAATAATAAGTCTGTAGTCTGTAGTGTAGTAACATGTTAGTAGCCCATGTGCCTCACCCTAATAATTTGGTCTATTTTCACCTCTTAATTTTTCCCACTGTTCTGACTTGGTGGTAGAGAAATGTAATCATTGAATATTGTAAGGGTTTTCATTGTCTGCTTATATGCCCCTTTATTTATCCTATGGTTCTGACTTGGCGTACAGGGAGAACACTGTAAAAACAGCCCATTTTCTGAATTCTGTCGTACATTTCAAAGTGCTGAACAAAGTTATATTGACTACGTCCGTTATAGCTCGCTCATTAATGTCTTAATCGAAATTACGGATTGCCTCTTATTCGCTTTTCGTCCCCTTATGCCATAGTTTGTACATCTCAATTGTCAGTAGTAACCACATTTCTGTAGTTAGAGGACCTACTTGCAGAACTGGTCTTTCTACTAGTCCTGACATGGTTTCGAGGCCTGTTCAGAAATCTTGCAACCATAAATGCACTGTGACAAAGGATACTTTAATATTGAATAAAATGTACTTCATAGCTTTCATTGGTAAGGTTATCAACAACTTGGATTGTGTAAAGCAGAAATACCAGGTTTAAAGTTATCTTGTAAACTGCAGCAGAGTTGTTGGGGGTAACAGATGTTACTGTCGGTATGGTTTTTGATAAGCTGGATAACCTGGGGGTGGATTGTCTCAGAAGAATATAAACCCCAATGTTTGCAAACACAGAAAGGGATCTATTGATATAGTTTAGTAGTAGTGCCTCATCAGAGAGGGCACATTTCAGTTGCTCTACAGTTCTGAAGCTGAATGTAATATTATCAGTTCTTTACATGTGTACTAATATTCAGACACATTCAGTTGTTTCTATATTTATCTATAATTCAGGGTTTTCACACGGGGCTTCAAGTAAATAAATATTAGTGCCTGAAAAAAGTACTTGAAAGTCCTTGAATTTGACTTGCCACTGTACGACCCCTGATAATTCTTAATACGGTGTGAATGGGAAATACAATTTGTTTTCTGTGAGTGAAATAATACAGTGAAGACAAGGTTATTCATAAAATAGTACATAGTGCTGCCTGAAACATACTGCAATCTTGTACTAAATGATTTTTTTGTAATTTATGCATTTGTGAATTTAGGTCATCTACTATAGATTAAGTGCTCTTATGTTGTGCAATTTAAAATGTGTACTTTGTGTCTAATGTGAATGAATGTTTTGTCAAGGATTAGCTACCTGATCTACTGAAATGAGATGATTGACCAAGAAAAAAGTGGTTTGCTGATGTCAACGTTTTGAAGAAAGTGCCCCGTGGGTGGTGGGGTTGTGGTATGGGCAGGTTTAAAGCTACGGATAACAAACACGATTGAATTTTTTCGAGACGGGATTCTGAGGCACATTGTCATGCCATTCATCTGCCGCCATCACCTCATGCTTCAGCATGATAATGCACGGCCCCATGTCGCAAGGATCTGTACACAATTCCTGGAAGCTGAAAATGTCCCAGTTCTTCCATGGCCTGCATACTCACCAGACATCTCACCCATTGAGCATGTTTGTGATGCTCTGGATCGACGCGTACAACAGCGTATTCCAGTTCCTGCCAATATCCAGCAACAAGAGGAGTTGGACAACATTCCACAGGCCACAATCAACAGCCAGATCAACTCTATGCGAAGGAGATGTGTCACGCTGCATGAGGACAATGGTGGTCACACCAGATACCTACTGGTTTTCTGATCCTTGCCCCTACCTTTTTTTATTTAAGGTATCTGTGATCAACTGATGCATATCTGTCTGTATTCCCAGTTGTGAAATCCATAGATTAGGGCCTAATTTATTTCAGTTGACTGATTTCCTTACATTAACTGTAACTCAGTAAAATATTTTAAATTGTTGCATGTGAAGTTTATATTTTATTATGTGCGCTAAACAAAACAAAAATATATATATACATTTTCCTTAAAGTTTATATATTTTCCTTGTCTCATCGCGCACCATCGACTCCTGTGGTGGACCGAGCGCAGTGCGCGCTAACCAAGGTTGCCAGGTCCACGGTGTTTCCTCCGACACATTGGTGCGGCTTGCTTCCTGGTTGGATGGCGCTGTTTTAAGAAGCAGTGCCGCTTGGTTGGGTTGTGTATCGGAGGACGCATGACTTTCAACCTTCGTCTCTCCCGAGCCGGTACGGGAGTTGTAGCGATGAGACAAGATAGTAGCTACTCAACAATTGGATACCACGAAATTGGGGATAAATAAATTTTAAAAAAAATAAATAAAACGTTTTATATATTTTTGAAGTACTAATGTTAGTGTCTGCACGACAACAACAACAAATGATTAAATACATGTAATATTGCCCTTAAACCGTTCAATTGAAATACTTTAGAATTCCATCCATTCCTTCTGGGGAGTGCCAATGGCTTCAAAGCCTCTCATTGGCCAATACATAGAAAATGCAATCGATGGGCCATATACATCAATGGGGATGAAAGTATTTGTGGATAGCAAATTAATAGTGTTATTATTTGACATTTTCAGGATGGGAAAAACTATTTCAGTGGCAACATAAACGACTAAAACCAAATAGAAAGTATGTAGAAAATATATGTAAACAGTCAGGCCCCCATTGTTTTTGTTATAATGTTTAATCATAAGAACACAGCATTAGTCATGTTAAAATGTAGCATTTAAGGAAATTTGCTTAAAAACTGAAAAATTCCCCTCCCGTTTCATGACTGCGAAATGCGCGTCCCCGACAGCGGAAGTTGCAGACAGAGCCCGTTGGTAAACCGGTAAAAAAAGATAACCGTGGTGGAGCGGAAAAATTGCTTTTACGTGGAATAAAACAGCTATATGTATGTATCTCGAGTTCTTATTCCCCAATATTCAAAGGTATTTATGTTAGTTTTGGATTACGCCGTTTCAACTAGAAAACATTGGTAACAGCTAGCTAGCAAGCTAAATTAGCTAGCTAAGCAACGTTAGCATTTCGTAAGTACCTGATAAACAGGCCAAGATTGTTAGCTAACTGGTTAGCTAATCCTAACAGCGCAGTTATCTTTTCTACCACAAACTGAGTATTAAATATGAACACAAATATAGCCATAATACCAACCTTAATGAAAAGACCAGCCAACTAGCTGGCTGAGCTAACGTTACCAATTAACTAACGTTATTATGTTAATGTTTAACTCACTTCATGCTAACTAACTCGCAAACTTCGCTAGTAACGCTAACTATTACGCTAGTTTGTTTATTGGGGTTTCCACTATTTGAAGCCCTCACATTGAACAGAACAGACATATAACAATGTCTACATGTTACCATGCTCTAAAAAAAATATGATCTTACTCTTCCATAGATCCCTCTATCTGCCGACCTCTCTTTGTGACTAGAACTGCCTGAACAGCGAGAGTGTGTGTGTTTCGGACCAGGGTGACTGTGTGTGAAGAATACACTCTGTGTTTGCGAGGCCCTGTAGGTAACTCCTCCAGACCCCAGAGTGAGGATTGTGTGTGACAATGGGGGACATCAGTGATCTGGACAGACGGATAGAACAACTTAAGCGTTGTGAACTCATCAGGGAAAATGAAGTCAAAGCACTGTGTGCCAAGGCCAGGTAATTAAACACAAAGGCCATATTACTTTACATTTTTCATACTATCTAAATCTTCATCACTAAGCCTGTCGTTTGTACGTTACTCTCCTCTACCAGAATCTCCCTGTAACACAGAGGGTGGATTCTCCAGTTTCTGTGAGTATTTTCAGAATAGAAGACACCTTGATTACTTTGTAGATCTGCCTAGACTGCCATTTATTTGCACTTCCCAATCTGAGCCCTCATGTTACGTGTAATGTTGGCTGGCTGAATACATTAAGGTGGGAATGTAAACACTAGGCTTTAGAACACCAGTTAACTGTAAAGTCTAGCTCATACTTGGTCTAACGACATGTTTGTAGGCAATTAGAATGCGACCAGTGTCACTGGTCAAAACAACATTTGATTTATACTCCTGTGGAATGTCTGTAGACCAGTCGCAATGACTGTCACTTTCCTTGTCGCACAGGCGTGAAAAAAGTTTACTTCTCTGCGACTCGCAGTGTCCGTTGATGTGGTTACCGTACTGTCACAGCAACTAGACCAAATCCTCCTATGATGATGCAGTTAAAAAAAAATAATCTCAGAATGACCTACTTTTATTTTGTCACACTATGGCACTAAGCTATTTTCTGTAAGCTCGCCATTACCTTGTAAATAATTATGTTGGTTTATTTTCCTGTAATAATGGATCACAAGTAACTAAAGTTTAGACGTTGTCAGCTATACTCTGGTCATTATTTGAACTGGCTAGACAACGAACCAAAACGTGGTTTAGAAAATAGCTTTTAGTTGCCTGGCTTGCTAGCTTGACATTTACTGAATTAATTTTTAAACGGATGGGTTTTATTGGTGTTAAAATAAAATATGCTATTTAGAGCACTGGGGTGCTGATGTCATGCAGAGGCTGTTTTGTTTATACTTTTTCATAAGTGTATAGTTTGATGTCGGACGACGATAGAATGTTCATGATGTCGCTAAGACAATTGTCTACAGACATGTCGATAGACAGACTGTAAACCTGACTTAATTGTAAATGGCCATATTGGCATTGTTGCATCATCGGTAGGAGAGTTTTGAAATTCCTGATTTTACTGAGATCATGCATGAGCTATACTTTGCTGGTGTCAAACCATTATGAAAACATGATACATGTTTTGAAAGCTGAGAAACGGCCCTTTCAAATTTCAAAACGTAAATCAAATGGTAATCAGTCAAGAAAAAACACCTGTGAAAATGTGCCATACACTTTTTCCCCCCAAACAACTGCAATTTACACTTCCTAATGAAGATAAAGAAACACTTAGAGTATATTGAGTCTTCCTTGTTTTGTATTTAAAATAAGGTTTTATGTTTTTTATAGGTTTTTTATGTTTTTTTTACCTTTTTACCTTTATTTAACCAGGCAAGTCAGTTAAGAACAAATTCTTATTTTCAATGACGGCCTAGTGGGTTAAATGCCTGTTCAGGGGCAGAATGGCAGATTTGTACCTTGTCAGCTCGGAGGTTTGAACTTGCAACCATCCGGTTACTAGTCCAACGCTCTAACCACTAGGCTACCCTGCCACTCCATACCTTTTAACTGCGAATTAGTTACAGCTGTTTTAAACACCGGTGGTATTTTTGTAGAATTTTAGGGAATGTTCTGCGATCAGACACTTTCTTATTTGGATACTATAGTAAATGCATATATGCACCAAAACATATTACAAATGTAATTTAGTCATACAGAATAAAGTGCCAGAACTGTCAAGAAAATAACTTTTGTGTCCGTTTGTTTTTATTACTACAGGCCGACTCAGATTAAGTCTGAAGCCGGTAACATCAACAGTGAGGACAAACCCAGCCTGTCTCTCTCCTTCCACACTGAGTAGAAACCTACAGTCACTGGGTCCTGATTGTGACAGTGGAGCCCAGTTTGCACTGCAGGATCCAGAGATGGCATCAGTGAAGCTGGAAGACTGCAGTCAAACACTGGAGCTGAATGTCAACATTAAAGATGAAGAGGAGGGGAACATTAGGACAACTGTTAGTCATGGTAAGAGCTGGTTCTATCTATAAATTATCTTCATATATTAGACCTCCATAAGTTATGACCAGTCTATTGCTAGGTTGAATTCTGTAATTCTGACATCACACTTCCCTGAACAACTCAAGACTTCCCAGCGAAGCAAAACATTTAAAAACTTGTAACGCCTGCCTTTGCCCACACATTGTCTCAAGAACGTTGAAAATGTTTAATACCCTCAATCACCAAGTTAGGCATACCTCATTTCAAAATAGGCCATGGCATCATCACTGTCAATATTGAATTATAATTTGTTTGCTGCACAGAATATCAGATCTCAACAACGATTGGAGAAGTGTTGAACATAACCAGTAGACTACCACATCCTGATGATTTATATCTGATACATATATATTTAATATGTCAAGTTGTAGAAACATCTCAAGGATGATCAATGGAAACAGGATGCACCTGAGCTCAATTCAAAAGTTTGGGGTCACTTAATACCAGTCTCAACGTCAACAGTGAAGAGGCGACTCCGGGATGCTGGCCTTCCAGACAGTTTTTAGCTGTACTAACATAAATTCAAAAGGGTTTTGTAATGATCAATTAGCCTTTTAAAATGATACACTTGGATTAGCTAACACAACATGCCATTGGATCACAGATGGTTGCTGATAATGGGCCTCTGTTCGCCTATGTAGATATTCCATAAAATATCTGCCGTTTCCAGCTACAATAGTCATTTACAACAATTGTAATGTCTTCACTGTATTTCTGATCAATTTGATGTTATTTTAATGTTTAATATTTCAAGTTGTAGAAACATCTCAAGGATGATCATTGGAAACAGGAAGCATCTGAACTCAATTTTGAGTCTCTTGTTTTTCTGTTTTAAAAAAAAATTAATTTGCTTTGTCATTATGGGGTATTGTGTGTAGATTGCTGAGGATATTTTTTTATTTAGTAAGGCTGTAAAAAAAACATCCCCAGGAAAAACATGTAATCAATTTTAGAATATGGCTGTAACATAACAAAATGTGGTAAATTACTACTAATATCTACATAGGTGTACAGAAGCCCATTATCAGCAACCATCACTCCTATGATCAAAATGCATGTTGTGTTAGCTAATCCAAGTTTATCATTTTAAAAGGCTAATTAATCATTACAAAACCCTTTTGTAATTATGTTAGCACAGCTGAAAACTGTGGTGCTGATAAAAGAAGCAATAAAACGGTCCTTTTTTTAGACTAGTTGAGTATCTGGGTCATTTGTGGGTTCGATTACAGGCTCAAAATGGCCAGAAACAAAGACCTTTCTTCTGAATGCCGTCAGTCTATTCTTGTTCTGAGAAATGAAGGCTATTCCATGCAAAAAATTGCCAAGAAACTGGAGATCTCGTACAAACGCTGTGTACTACCCCCTTCACAGAACAGCGCAAACTGGCTCTAACCAGAATAGAAAGAGGAGTGGGAGGCCCCGGTGCACAACTGGACAAGTACATTAGTGTGTCTAGTTTGAGAAACAGACGTCTCACAAGTCCTGGTTCCTCTCTCGGTTTCTTCCTAGGTTCCTGCTTTCTAGGGAGTTTTTTGTGGCCACTGTGCTTCTACATCTGCATTGCTTGCTCTTTGGGGATTTTAGGCTGGGTTTCTGTTATGCACTTTGACAACTACTGATGTAAAAAAGTGCTTCATAAAATACATTTGATTGGCATGTATATCACACCAGCTGACTGGTTCTTCTGATGTTGTTCACACAGGAGACCATGTTGAGACATTCTCTACATCCAGAGAGCAACAGCAGGAAGATCAGAGAGCTAAGAGGTCTCATCACTGCCCACATTGTGAAAAGATTTTCCCATTTCTATCAAAGCTAAAAATACACCTAAAAATACACACAGGAGAGAAGCCTTACTCCTGCTCTGACTGTGGAAAATGCTTCAAAACATCAACGGTGCTAAAACTTCATCAGAGAACACACACAGGAGAGAAGCCTTTCTTCTGCCCTGACTGTGGAACTAGTTTCTCTCAAGTTTCCCACTTAAAATCACATGAACGTATACATACAGGGGAGAAGCCATACTCCTGCTCTGACTGTGGGAAATGTTTTAAAACATCAAATGACCTAAAAGCTCATCAGAGAACACACACAGGAGAGAAGCCTTTCTTCTGCCCTGACTGTGGAACTAGTTTCTCTCAAATTCCCCACTTAAAATCACATGAACGTATACATACAGGTGAAAAGCCTTATGTCTGCTCTGACTGTGGGGTGAGTTTCTCTCATCTGGGCACCTTAAAAACACACCAACGTATACACACTGGAGAGAAGCCTTACTCCTGCTCTGACTGTGGAAAATGCTTCACAACATCAACTGATCTAAAAGTTCATCAGAGAACACACACAGGAGAGAAGCCTTATTTCTGCTCTGACTGTGGGGCGAGTTTCTCTCATCTGGGCACCTTAAAAACACACCAACTTATACACACTGGAGAGAAGCCTTACTCCTGCTCTGACTGTGGAAAATGCTTCACAACATCAACTGATCTAAAAGTTCATCAGAGAACACACACAGGGGAGAAGCCATACTCCTGCTCTGACTGTGGAAAATGTTTTAAAACATCAAAAGAGCTAAAAGTTCATCAGAGAACACACACAGGAGAGAAGCCTTTCTTCTGCCCTGACTGTGTAAAATGTTTTAAAACATCAACTCAGCTCAAAGTTCATCAGAGAACACACACAGGAGATAAGCCTTACGTCTGCTCTGACTGGAACTAGTTTCTTGCAACTTTCCAACTTAAAATCACATGAACATATATCTATGGATTTCATATTACTGTGCAGGGGCTCAGCCATGGGTGGGACTTGGGATGGCATATAGGCCCACTTGGGAGCCAGGCCCAGCCAATCAGCATGAGTTTTTCCCCACAAAAGGTCTTGATTACAGACAGAAATACTACTCAGCCCCCTCCCAGACAATCCTGCGGGTGAAGAGGTCCTGGGCTGCCGTGGTTACATGTGATCTGCAGTTGTGAGGCCGGTTGGATGTACTGCCAAATTCTCTAAAAGGACGTTAGAGGTGGCTTATGGGAGAGAGATAAATATTGAATTCTCTCCTGCAGTCATCATGACAATTGCACATTCCCTGAACTTGAGACATCTGTGACATTGTGTTGTGTGGTCTTAATGTCCCCCCAGCACAAGGTGCACCTGTGTAATGATAATGCTGTTTTATCAGCATCTTGATATGCCACACCTGTCAGGTGGATGGATTATCTTGACAAAGGCTGAAATGCTCACGAACAGTGATATAAACAAAGTTGTTCACAACATTTGAGAGAAAGTAGCTTTTTCTGTACATGGAACATTGCTGGAGTGTTTTAATTCAGCTCATGAAACCAACACTTTACATGTTTAGTTTATTTACATGTTTATATTTTAGTTCAGTTTACATTGGTAGGCCAATATAATGTAACTTAACATACTAAATGGAGTGGCACGGATGTTTTTGTAATACATAATACGTTTTGCTCAGAGACCAGGTTGTCCTTCGGCAGTATTTTGTGAGAATGAGCTAGTAGACACTAATTTAAAAAATGTGTTGAACCTTTATTTAACTAGGCAAGTCCGTTAAGAACAAATTCTTATTTACAATGATGGCCTAGGAACAGTGGGTTAACTGCCTTGTTCAGAGGCAGAATAACAGATTTTTACCTTGTCAGCTCGGGCATTCGATCTAGCAACCTTTTGGTTACTGGCCCGACGCTCTAACCACTATGCTACCTACCGCCCCTAACATGTATCAGATAGAGATGGTGTGATGATCACTTTTCACCATTAGTTTGGGGGGATTCTTTTACAACTGTATTTAATGATACACAGTTTATGAAATGAATACATGTGTTTATTAATAGTCTTTAAAACTAGATGAGATATTTTAGTTATTGATCATGAATGTGTTGGATAACTGCATTGAAGCAAACTTTATTGATCTGCCAATGAAAAAAAAAGTTACATGAATATGTACTGGTCAACCTCTTCTTCTCTTTAGTATTCAGTTCTTCATATTATATCTGACAGTATGAATGGTTCTTATGGTTGTATTCAGTTCTTCATATTAGATCTGACAGTATGAATGGTTCTTTTGGGCTGAGTGCCTGGAGTGTTTTTGTATGACTACAGTAAGGAGTTCTCTCTGACGCTGTGATGTCACCAGCACATTAAGTACATTCATCTTAAGATTGCCAGGTGAGACAACCACATATCACTATAAATACATTTATCTTCCTCAATGAGTTAGTGTCACATTATTATTATTTCTATTTTGAAAGGGGGGGGGGGGCGATACAAGCTACGACTGAGAAAATACGTTTTGAACTTTCATCCAACTCGGAATTGTAAATTGGGAACTCGGGCCTCTTTCTACAGCTACGACCTGAAGATCACTGACTGACATCATCATGATTCCCTTTTTTCTTCTTCAAGTTCCTAGTTGTCTTGAAACCACCACAAATCCAGAGAATGCCATAATTTGATGGCAAAGTTTGATGACAAAATATGCACACAAATTACTGCCGCGCCACCTTCCTGTTCAAGTGAGCACAGCATAACAAGGTGAGTCCAATAATGTCTTGTATGCTGCTGCATAAATTATGTAATATGCCAGGGAGATGTGTATTCTGTAGCTAAGAAAGTAATAATAAGTGTATGTTGTGTAGTAAGTTGTCAGTAGCCCATGTGCCTCACCCTAATAATTTGGTCTAGTTTCACATCTTAATTTTGCCTACTGTTCTGACTTGGTGGTTGACATGAAGCCTATAACCTGTTTTTGATAAATGTAATCATTGAATATTGTAAGAATTTTCATTGTCTGCATATATGCCCCTTTATTTATCCTACGGTTCTGACTTGGCGTTCAGGGAGAACACTGTAAGAACGGCCCATGTTCTGAATTCTGTTGCTGTACATTTCAAGAGTGCTGAACCAATAGTCATATTGATTACGTCCGTCCTAGCTCGCTCATGAATGTCTTAGTCGAAATTACAGATTGCCTCCTATCCACTTGTCGTCCCCTAATGTTTGTTCATATCAATTGTCAGTAGAAACCACATTTGTTTAAGTAAGTCAGCCATGTTATTTTAAAAGTCAGTAAATGAGGCTGAATTAGCTGTTTCGTTGCCAGACAAGGCTCTGCTGAGCCAGGTGTAGTAGTGGTAAATTGTTGAGACTATGCTGTTGGTCCTAACAGTTTGTGGTCACTGTTATAGTGCAATTAATGTATTGTGAATGTAAGTGGCTTAGCTGGCATGCATCCCTATTATTATTTTTCTTAACTAGTTAAGTCAGTTAAGAACAAATTCTTATTTACAATGAAGGCCTACCCCAGCCAATCCCGACCGATGCTGGGCCAATTGTGCGCTTCCCTATGGGACTCCCAATCGTGGCCGGATGTGATTCAGCTTGGATTCGAACCAGGGACTGTAGTGATGTCTCTTGCACTGAGATGAGGTGCCTTAGACCGCTGCACCACTCGGGAGCCCTTAAAAGGTTTGCGCCCAATGTAGGGCAGGAGTTTGAAGGCACAAGCAGGGAGCCCAGCCAACAGAGAATTGAGAAATATTTTGGTACTCTTCTCCAGTTCTGTTCCTCACTACAAACCTGTCTCGAAGCTCGACGGACAATTTCTTCGACCTCATTGCTTGGTTTTTGCTCTGACTTGCACTGTCAACTGTGGGACCTTAAAAAGACAGGTGTTATCATTTTCCAATCATGTCCAATCATTTGAATTTGCCACAGGTGGACTCCAATCCAGTTGTAGAAACATCTCAAGGATGATCAATGGAAACAGGATGCACTTGAGCTGAATTTTGAGTCTCAGAGGAAAGGGTCTGAATATTTATGCAAATACGGTATTCATTTTTATAAATTTTGGGGAAATTTATAAAAACCTTTTTTCGCTTTGTCATTGTGTGTATATTGATGAGGGGTAAAACATGCATTTAATCCATTTTTGTATAAGGCTGAAACGTAACAATATGTGGAAAAAGTCAAGGGGTCTTGTATAATGCCCTGTATATATGCTTTAAACTACAATTGAAGGATCTGAAGTGGTAAACACAAAGGCATAATGGGAAATGCATGTCCAATGGTTATCTCTGTATGAGTCACATTAAAACACTAGGTAGGGCAGTGGTTATCTCTGTATTAGTATTACATAAAAACACCTACAGTGCCTTGTGAAAGTATTCGGCCCCCTTGAACTTTGCGACCTTTTGCCACATTTCAGGCTTCAAACATAAAGATATAAAACTGTATTTTTTTGTGAAGAATCAACAACAAGTGGGACACAATCATGAAGTGGAACGACATTTATTGGATATTTCTAACTTTTTTAACAAATCAAAAACTGAAAAATTGGGCGTGCAAAATTATTCAGCCCCCTTAAGTTAATACTTTGTAGCGCCACCTTTTGCTGCGATTACAGCTGTAAGTCGCTTGGGTATGTCTCTATCAGTTTTGCACATCGAGAGACTGAAATGTTTTCCCATTCCTCCTTGCAAAACAGCTCGAGCTCAGTGAGGTTGGATGGAGAGCATTTGTGAACAGCAGTTTTCAGTTCTTTCCACAGATTCTCGATTGGATTCAGGTCTGGACTTTGACTTGGCCATTCTAACACCTGGATATGTTTATTT
This sequence comes from Oncorhynchus clarkii lewisi, assembly GCF_045791955.1. Classification (NCBI taxonomy): domain Eukaryota; kingdom Metazoa; phylum Chordata; class Actinopteri; order Salmoniformes; family Salmonidae; genus Oncorhynchus; species Oncorhynchus clarkii. Next base: position 21,368 of record NW_027258225.1, on the reverse strand, counting down.
TTGAACCATTCTATTGTAGATTTTTCTTTATGTTTTGGATCATTGTCTTGTTGGAAGACAAATCTCCGTCCCAGGTCTTTTGCAGACTCCATCAGTTTTTCTTCCAGAATGGTCCTGTATTTGGCTCCATCCATCTTCCCATCAATTTTAAGCATCTTCCCTGTCCCTGCTGAAGAAAAGCAGGCCCAAACCATGATGCTGCCACCACCATGTTTGACAGTGGGGATGGTGTGTTCAGCTGTGTTGCTTTTACGCCAAACATAACGTTTTGCATTGTTGCCAAAAAGTTCAATTTTGGTTTCATCTGACAAGAGCACCTTCTTCCACGTTTGGTGTCTCCCCCAGGTGGCTTGTGGCAAACTTTAACCGACACTTTTTATGGATATCTTTAAGAAATGGCTTTCTTCTTGCCACTCTTCCATAACGGCCAGATTTGTGCAATATACGACTGATTGTTGTCCTATGGACAGAGTCTCCCACCTCAGCTGTAGATCTCTGCAGTTCATCCAGAGTGATCATGGGCCTCTTGGCTGCATCTCTGATCAGTCTTCTCCTTGTATGAGCTGAAAGTTTAGAGGGACGGCCAGGTCTTGGTAGATTTGCAGTGGTCTGATACTCTTTCCATTTCAATATTATCGCTTGCACAGTGCTCCTTGGGATGTTTAAAGCTTGGGAAATCTGTTTGTATCCAAATCCGGCTTTAAACTTCTTCACGGACCTATCTCGGACCTGCCTGGTGTGTTCCTTGTTCTTCCTGATGCTCTCTGCGCTTTTGACGGACCTCTGAGACTATCACAGTGCAGGTGCATTTATACGGAGACTTGATTACACACAGGTGGATTGTATTTATCATCATTAGTCATTTAGGTCAACATTGGATCATTCAGAGATCCTCACTGAACTTCTGGAGAGAGTTTGCTGCACTGAAAGTAAAGGGGCTGAATAATTTTGCACGCCCAATTTTTCAGTTTTTGATTTGTTAAAAAAGTTTGAAATATCCAATAAATGTCGTTCCACGTCATGATTGTGTCCCACTTGTTGTTGATTCTTCACAAAAAAATACAGTTTTATATCTTTATGTTTGAAGCCTGAAATGTGGCAAAAGGTCGCAAAGTTCAAGGGGGCCGAATACTTTCGCAAGGCACTGTAGGTAGATTAGTGGTTATCTCTGTATTAGTAATATCCACATTAAGTCACCTAGGTAGATTAGTGGTTATCTCTGTATTAGTATTATCCACATTAAGTCACCTAGGTAGATTAGTGGTTATCTCTGTATTAGTATTATCCACATTAAGTCACCTAGGTAGATTAGTGGTTATCTCGGTATTAGTATTATCTCTGTATTACCCTAGGTAGAGCAGAGAAGACAGAGCATGTGACTTTGCAACACAGGTGTTTCATCTCCACACTGGGGTTATTTTAACAGTGCAACGCCACACAGGCCTCATGCCTCTCAGGTAGGAGGGTACCAGAAATAAATGAATAAAAAACACAAAACTAATGAAGGAGCACACAGTCACCAACAATATGTCCCTGGCATCAATACTTTCAACTGGCTCAGCTCGCTGTTACAGTACAGCACCACCAAATTCAATTTATGAATTAACCATCTGTCTTTTGGAACCATAATGTAACATATCACACTATTTTGAGAGTCCCGGATTTATATTTACTATGTTACATCTAGTCTATGAGATGAGGCTGCACCTTTAAAACCTCTAGTGACTCCCCATCCCGCATGAGGGAGCGTAATCATCGACTGCCACTAATTAGCATAACGCAATAGCATTTTGTCCAGCTAGCAGCACGTAACTTGGTCACGGAAATCAGAAAAGCAATCAAATTAAATTGTTTACCTTTGATGAGCTTCGGATGTTTTTACTCACGAGACTCCCAGTTAGATAGCCAATGTTCCTTTTTTCCAAAAATATTATTTTTGTAGGCGAAATAGCTCCATTTGTTCTTCACCTTTGGCTGAGAAATCGCCCGGAAATTGCAGTCACAAAACACCGAAAAATATTCCAAATTAGCTCCATAATATCGACAGAAACATGGCAAACGTTGTTTATAATCAATCCTCAAGGTGTTTTTAAAATATCTATTTGATAATATATCCACCGGGACAATTGGTTTTTCAGTTGGACCGATTGGAATAATGGCTACCTCTGTATTTTACTCGAGAATCACTCTGGGAGCATCAGGTGAGCACTTGCGCAATGTAGCCGCTTACAGGTATTCTTCAACATAAATGCGTAAAACTACGTCACAATGCTGTAGACACCTTGGTGAATACGGAGAAAACGTAATTACGTTGATAGCCCATTCACTGCTCAATAGGGACGCATTGGAAAGCAGAGCTTTCAAAACATGAGGCACTTCTGGATTGGATTTTTCTCAGGCTTTCGCCTGCAATATCAGTTCTGTTATACTCACAGACAATATTTTTACAGTTTTGGAAACTTTAGAGTGTTTTCTATCCTAAGCTGTCAATTATATGCATATTCTAGCATCTTGTCCTGATGACAAAATAGGAATGTTTTTTTTCCAAAAATGAAAATACTACCCCCTAGTCACAAAAGGCACCTTTAACCTACATTATAAACACGCAGATCAAGAGGTGTTTTCCCTTCAGCATCTGCATGTGGCATAAACTCACCCACCTCACAGCATGAATCTAAAATGGTTAACCTTGGCTGTGAGTGATGGGGAAAAAATCTGACTCCAAGGCAATTACTTGAATAATTCAAATATGTTTTATAAACTTGATAACTTTTTGACTTCGCTATGGGGGTCAGGGGGAATTGGGCCGTGCTTCAGCTGAACTGCAGTACCGAAAATGCCCTCTGAGCACAGTGGAAAGCATGGGTATAGACTGGAAGCCTGGCCCCTTGATCCGAGAAGTGTGTAATGGCAGACCGCAATTAGGGGCGTTCTCTCATATCAGGTGTTTCATGATATCTAGTTTACACCAATTGATGCTCCCCATTGGTCCATTACCGTTTCTTTTGCGTTGGGACAACACTTGTTGAAAATTGTAGCTAACCTTAATCTCAGTCTCCTAACCCCCACGTTAGTTATCCAAACATGCATAGTAAACAAATCCCTAACCCTCACCCTTTTCCTAACCTTAACCTCAGTCTCCTAACCTGTCATGCTAATATAACTGCCACTTTATCCTGTTATGTATGCTATGTGCCTAGTTAAATAAATACTTTAAAAAAATGTTTACAAATAGTCTCCATCAGTTTCATAACGCCATAACTGACTAATGGCATGTATCCATTTTTATTATATCAGGGAACATCCACATCAAGAAACTGTACAGTAGTTCTCCTACTGGGAGGCGCGGGAAATAGATTAAAGAGCGATTGGTGCTGAGGAAGCTATGGCAGGGGATGCCCCGCAGCCTGTTGAGATTCATAATGTCGTTTACCAGTTGAAGGATACCGATAGTAAATATTAATTGTACGTGCGGCTGAAAGGTTTTTGGGAGTTCAGGAATTAACATTGGAAGCATTGCAGCCAGTGGTGGAAAAAGTACCCAATTGTCATACTTGAGTTAAAGTAAAGATACTTGAGTCCTTCCCTATCAAGGTAAAAGTGAAAGCCACCCAGTGAAATACTACTTGAGTAAAAGTCTAAAAGTATTTAGTTTAACATTTACATAAGTATCAAAAGTAAATGTAATTGCTAAAATATACTTAAGTATCAAAAGTAAAAGTATAAATAATTTCAAATTCATTATATATTAAGGGAACGATTTCCTTGTAGTTTAAATGTACGGATAGTCAGGGGCACACTCCAACACTCAGACAGTGTGTTCCTAAATTCACTCTGGCTAAATACTCCGACTTCAGAGCACTCTAACCTCAATCCTAACTCACACAAGCATCCAGATAAAATTAAATATATTTAATGAAACAAAACCCGAAGATGTTAACGTCATTCAGCTACTGTAGCTGCCTACCTAACATCAACAGACGTCATTCAGCTACTGTAGCTGCCTACCTAACATCAACAGACGTCATTCAGTAGCGCAACAATTAAAAACAGACACCAAAAGGAAAGTTCCTGGCGATCATAGCGATCTGACTCCCCCCTTCTGTCTGTACTTGGAATATTCCTGTTCGGGCTTTGGCCACTGACCCTCATGCTGGTTGTTGTTCTGCGTTGTGTACTGTTAGAGTTGCGTTAATTCGAATCTGGTATCAGGATAAATATGACACTGAGTCACCGATGGTATGCTATTTATTTTTTATTAGCTAAGCAATAAGTGGTAAATGCAATTTTCGTATATACGGGCTCTCTGTCCCACCTCGCAGGGCAAACAGAGAACTAACTTGTTCTTGACAAAGATATTATTAATATACTCTGAGAGAAATAGTTCCTGCTTCCGAGCCGGCCTGTCAGAATAGAGACTGGGCGTGGTTTAGACCCACCCAGCCTATCGTTGATTGTTGTCGTACGAGTTGGTACCAGCCTCCGGGCGCTCCAGTTGATAGATGTAACTGTTGCTGTGTCGAGTATCTATGCGCTCATTCCCTAGATACCGTTATCACATATCTGGTTTCTGTTATTGTTAAGTTTGAGTTCTATCAAAAAACAGTCTGTGGTTTGCTACACTACGTTCTGTATTTGTCCGTTTTTATGTTATTCTGTATTTTTCCATCATGAGAAAGGCCCATGGCCCTGAAACTGTTAACAATGTTTCAAGTCAGCTATGTTGCATAACACATACATACATCCACACAAGCCAACAGCAGATAATATTCAATCACATATATGGTAACGGTCTATAGTGCATAACACAGAATCCTCATAGTACTATTCTAATAATTTGAAGTTTGATGGAATAAACATTTTAATTAAATTGTTGCCTGTAGCATATTTAAAGTCACCAATGCTCTGGATAACATGAACACAGCCTAACCAGCTCTGCTAAGGCGAGTGAAATGGTCAGAAATCGCTCATTTGTCCTGGAAGTAGCTAGCAAGCTAGCCAATGTTAACCAGTTATCTTGGATGCTTGACTGCCGTTGTGAGGTCAGAACGCTTGAATCAACCCTCCTCCTCCGCCAGAGCGTCCAGTGTGTCTCTGAACGCTCCGAGAGCGATGCGAACTGACAATCTGACAACGCTCTGAATTTACAAACGCCCAAGCGCACTCTGGCACTCTATATTGAATTTAAGATCCCACCCATCATTTTCAAAGAAAGTATTTGTGTTTAGTGAGTCCGTCAAATCAGATGCAGTAGTATAACTTTAGACCGTACCCTCGACAATACCCGGGCGCGAACCAGGGACTCTCTGCAAACATCAACAGTCACCCACGAAGCATCGTTAACAATCGCTCCAAAAAAGCCGCGGGGGAAACACTACTTCAAGGTCTCAGAGCAAGTGACGTCACCGATTGAAACGCTATTTAGCGCGCACCACTAGCTATTTCACATCGGTTACATAGGGATGCGCGAATTGAATTTTTTTCCTGTCCTGCTAATCATAAAAAAATGTAAGGAGTACTTTTGGGTGTCAGGGAAATGTTTGGAGTAGAAAGTACATTATTTTCTTTAGGAATGTAGTGGAGTAAAAGTAGAAGTTGTCAAAAATATCAAAAGTAAAGTATAGATACTCTCAAAACCTCTTTATGCAGTACTTAAAATATTTGTACTTAAGTACTTTACACCACTAATTGCAGGGAATACTGACTGAAGATGTGATTTGAATAGGACTGTGACTGAAGGAGTGGGATGTTTTTATTGATCTATTTTTGTATTTTGCTTTGAAGTCGTTGTTTCCGCAATTGACATGTATTTATTTTAACAGTTTACTATCCGTACAGTAGGTGGCGGCAGACAAAGTTGACCTTGTCGCATTTGGGAACAGGAAGTTCCGGGAAGAAAACAACAGAACTGTGTTGTTATGTCGATAGTGGTTGTGTCCGTTTCAAATGTATTATTGTAGGTATGTAAATAGCACGTTTAAAGTTTCTAATGTCGAAAGAATACATAATATGCTAGGTAACAAATCCGTCAAGGTATTATCACGTTTGTTAAAGGTTTTAATTGTATGTGTTATTTTGGGGTCAAACCGAGTGAGTGAAGAACGTGATTTAAAACGATTTTTCAAGTCACTAAGCTAGACTTTGGGTTTGTCTTGAGTGTATGTACATCATTTCGTCAAAGTCCACTTTGAGTTCGTTTTTACATGTTCTTGTTTTTGTGTAAAATGATGCTTATGAGCTGGTAAATAGCCTCGTCCGAACCATCCTGATCTCGCGAGTTTGCATACACTTTTTCGTTCATGTAAGCTCGCGAGATCTGGATGGTTCGGGACAAGGCTCGTCAAATGGCGTTCTTCAACGGTTTTGGTCGTCTTTCTTGAAGTTTGCTCGTGGTGAAATGGCGACAAGAGGGTGTGTGAAGAAGTGTCAAAATAAAGGGAAACTAGCTGAAGTTATCCTTCACCATTTGGAGAGAGGCCAACTGCATGGAATGGCGTCGATTAATGCGGATGAATCGGAGCACGTATCAAACTCATTACATGGATGACCAAGTGTCTAGGTTTTCGCTCCACCCTTGTACTTGATTAATGCATTAAGGTCACTAATTAGTGAGGAACTCACCTCAACTGATTGTCTATGTTTTCATTGAAAGAAAAAAAAAACGCGGAGACTCGGCCCTCAGTGGAATGAGTTTGACACCCCTGAAACAATGGAAATGGAGAGAGAGTTTGTGAAGCAACAGCTGTGCTGGAATGTGATCAATGTGGGGGACAGTTCTGATGATATGGAGCTGGAGGATGAGGGCCTAGTATGTGAGTGGTCTGTAGTGGGAAGACATAGGAAGAACAGAGATAATGATACTGGAAGCAGAGGCGCATGTAGTATAGTAACTAGAGGCCCAAGGTAGGGAGCTAGAGTAATAATGTGTCCGAGTGGAACGTTGGGATGGTGTTTGAGGAGACCACAGGGTGTAAATGAGGCCCTATCTGATTAACCAAGGCCATAAAAAGAGTTGAAGTTAAAACTAGGCTGCATCCGTGTAAATGAGAACTTGTTCTGAACTAGTCTACCTGGTTAAATAAAGGTGAAATCAAAAATAAATGGTAGATTGTTAATATCTTGTGCTGGTCAGGTTCAGCAAGGGAAGATTCTTCAAAAGGAAAATCAAAATGGGACGAAGCTCAGAAGTCATGACCCTGGAGCTGATGCTACATTGAAGGGAGTAATAATCTCTGAGGTCCCAATATCTATGTCCATGGATTATATTGTTAAAGAACATGTGAAGGGAGACAGAGTGGTTGAAGCCTAAAGGTTGATCAGTAGGAAAGAAGGTTAAAGAAGTGCTGTTGAGGTGTTAGAAGGTTTTGTCTGGAAAAGTACAGAATAGGATTCCTTAGCTTCAATGTCAGAGATTTTGACCCAACCTCATCAATCAACCAATCAAATGTAGTTATAAAGCCTTTCTTACATCAGCTGATGTCACAAAGTGCTGTACAGAAACCCAGCCTAAAGCCCCAAACGGCAAGCAATGCAGGTGTAGAAGCACAGTGGCTAGGAAAAACTCCCTAGAAAGGCCAGAACCTAGGAAGAAACCTAGAGAGGAACCAGGCTATGTGGGGTGGCCAGTCCTCTTCTGGCTGTGCCGGGTGGAGATTATAACAGAACATGGCCAAGATGTTCCAATGTTCATAAATGACCAGCAGGGTCAAATAATAATAATCACAGTGGTTGTTGAGGGTGCAACAGGTCAGCACCTCAGGAGTAAATGTCAGTTGGCTGATCATAGCCGATCATTGAGAGTATCTCTAACTTTCCTACTGTCTCTCTTGAAAACAGCAGGTCTGGGACAGGTAGCACGTCCGGTGAACAGGTCAGGGTTCCATAGCAGAACAGTTGAAACTGGATCAGCAACAGTGAATCATCAGTGTTTTTAAATGCCAAAGAATGGGACATGTAGCTGTTGAGTGAAAAGATGTGCCAAGTGTGGTGGGGAACATGATTACAGTGAATGTTGGAGCAATGTGACAGTTAAGTGTTGCAATTGTGTGGAGGACACAGAGCAGCATTTGGTGGATGCCAGGTGCAGAGAGATGCTCAGAGATATAGAATCTGTCTTGATGTATCATATGCAGAGGCTGTAAGACAGACTGGTGGAACTACAGTGCAGACTGATGGAGCTTCCATGGCTGGTCCTGTAGTAAGAGGACCTACTGTCAGACTGATGGAGCTTCCATGGTTGGTCCCGTAGTAAGAGGACCTACTGTCAGACTGATGGAGCTTCCATGGCTGGTCCTGTAGTAAGAGGACCTACTGTCAGACTGATGGAGCTTCCATGGCTGGTCCTGTAGTAAGAGGACCTACTGTCAGACTGATGGAGCTTCCATGGCTGGTCCTGTAGTAAGAGGACCTACTGTCAGACTGATGGAGCTTCCATGGCTGGTCCTGTAGTAAGAGGACCTACTGTCAGACTGATGGAGCTTCCATGGCTGGTCCTGTAGTAAGAGGACCTACTGTCAGACTGATGGAGCTTCCATGGCTGGTCCCGTAGTAAGAGGACCTACTGTCAGACTGATGGAGCTTCCATGGCTGGTCCTGTAGTAAGAGGACCTACTGTCAGACTGATGGAGCTTCCATGGCTGGTCCTGTAGTAAGAGGACCTGCTGTCAGACTGATGGAGCTTCCATGGCTGGTCCCGTAGTAAGAGGACCTACTGTCAGACTGATGGAGCTTCCATGACTGGTCCCGTAGTAAGAGGACCTACTGTCAGACTGATGGAGCTTCCATGGCTGGTCCCGTAGTAAGAGGACCTACTGTCAGACTGATGGAGCTTCCATGGCTGGTCCTGTAGTAAGAGGACCTACTGTCAGACTGATGGAGCTTCCATGGCTGGTCCTGTAGTAAGAGGACCTACTGTCAGACTGATGGAGCTTCCATGGCTGGTCCTGTAGTAAGAGGACCTACTGTCAGACTGATGGAGCTTCCATGGCTGGTCCTGTAGTAAGAGGACCTACTGTCAGACTGATGGAGCTTCCATGGTTGGTCCTGTAGTGAGAGGACCTACTGTCAGAACTGGTCTTTCTACTATTCCTGACATGGTTTCGAGGCCTGTTCAGAAATCTTGCAACCACAAATGCATTGTGACAAAGGATACTTTAATATTGAATAATATGTACTTCATAGCTTTCATTGGTGAGGTTATCAACATCTTGCATTGTGTAAAACAGAAATACCAGGTTTAAAGTTATCTTGTAAATTGCAGCAGTTGTTGGGGGTAACAGATGTTACTGTCGGTATGGATTTCAATAAACTGGATAACCTGGGAGTGGATTGTCTCAGCATGATTTAAACCCCCATGTTTGCAAACACAGAAAGGGATCTATTGATATAGTTTATTGGGGGTTGTGGGAAGGTGTGGTAGAAGTTAATAGGGATTTCTTGTTTTATTTTCTTAGTACAGAATTAGACAGACCTGCACCTTAAATGTTTGTTTGTGGATCTCCATGATACCATAGGAGGTCTGCATCAACGGACTTCAGTGCAGGTAGTGCCTCATCAGAGAGAGAACATTTCAGTTGCTCTACAGTTTTGAAGCTGAATGTAATGATTATCAGTTTTCTACATGTGTACTAATATTCAGACACATTCAGTTGTTTCTATATTTATCTATAATTCAAGGTTTTCACATGGGGCTTAAAGTAAATTAATTTTAGTGCCTGAAAGTCCTTGAATTTGACTTGCCACTGTACGACTCCTGATAATTCTTAATATGGTGTGAATGGGAAATACATTTGGTTTTTGTGAGTGAAATAATACAGTGAAGACAAGGTTATTCATAAAATAGTACATAGTGCTGCCTGAAACATACTGCGATCTTGTACTAAATGGTTTTTGAGTCATTTATGCATTTATGTGAATTTAGGAAATCTACGATAGATTAAGTGCACTTATGTTGTGCAATTTAAAATGTGTCTAATGTGAATGAATGTTTTGTCAAGGATTAGCTACCTGATCTACTGAAATGAGATAATTGAACAAGAAAATATATTTACAGAATAAAGTGCCAGAACTGTCAAGAAAATAACTTTTGTGTCCGTTTGTCTTTATTACTACAGACCGACTCAGATTAAGTCTGAAACCGGTAACATCAACAGTGAGGACAAACCCAACCTGCCTCTCTCCTTCCACACTGAGTAGGAACCTACAGTCACTGGGTACTGATAGTGACAGTGGAGCCCAGTTTGCACTGCAGGATCCAGAGATGGCATCAGTGAAGCTGGAAGACTGCAGTCAAACACTGGAGCTGAATGTCAACCTTAAAGATGAAGAAGAGGAGGAGAAGATTAGGACAACTGTTAGTCATGGTAAGAGCTGGTTCTATCTATAAATTATCTTCATAAATTAGACCTCCATAAGTTATGACCAGTCTATTGCTAGGTTGAATTCTGTAATTCTGACATCACACATCCCTGAACAACTCAAGACTTCACAGCGAAGCAAAAACTATTTAAACTTGTAACACCTGCCTTTGCCCACACATTGTCTCAAGAACGTTGAAAATGTTTAATACCCTCAATCACCAAGTTAGGTATACCTCATTTCAAAATAGGCCATGGCATCATCACTGTCAATATTGAATTATAATTATTCACGTTTTACCAGTGAAATGACCAAGCTGCGTCTGCATGCCAATCGTTTGATCTCAATCAGTTTCATGGGAATATGCATTTAAATCTTCTTGGATTACTGTTTGGTTAGCAAATTAGAGCAGATGGTGTTAAATTATTTTGACTTCCTGTATTTTGTTTTAATCAAAGCACATTCTGCCTAATGGCGCGTGCTGTTGAGTTTGGGACGATTCAGCAAACCATTCTAAAATCTCATAAGAAAATAGGTGTTGTTTTTGTTGTAACAGTAATGTTATGCTATAATATTTGGTGATGTGGGCTGCTAATTAATCATTAGGTGATCGTCCAAGACATTGATCTAACTTTACTAAACAAACACCATTGTGGCGGCTCATCGCTCTTGCAGCAATACACACCTGCAGTCTGCTGCACCGAACTAGCGATTGTTGCTCACCTAGCCTACTCTTTTGTCTCGCTCAACATTTGGTGATGCAGAAACGAGAGAACATGTTGTTTTTATGACAATCTGGGAATATTTGGCCAAGGAAACATTTCTGGTTGGTCTCAAGGAATGTCACACAGGGAGACTTTTTAAAGTGGGATTGAGAGAAGTAGCAGCTAATGCTCATGGAGAGCCTAACTCTTATTATTAACCTTTATTTAACTAGGCAACGATTGGAGAAGTGTTGAACATAACCAGTGGACTGTCACATCCTGATGATTTATATCTGATACATATATATTTAATATTTTATATATCAAGTTGTCGAAACATCTCAATGATGATCAATGGAAACAGGATGCACCTGAGCTCAATTCAAAAGTTTGGGGTCACTTAATCTACCCATGGTGTCCGATTTAAAAAGTGATTTACAGCGAAAGCACAACATGTTAGGTCATAGCCAAGTAAAAAAACACAGCCATTTTTCCGTTACAGTCTGTAGAAACAAGTCAAATGATGTATGCAATCAATCTTTAGGATGTTTTTAACATAAATCATCAATAAGTTTCCAACCGGAGAATGTCATTGTCTGAAGAAAAGCATTGTAACGAGAGCTAACTCTGTTGGGAGCAAGTGTCATGAGACCGAGGCTCTCTGCCAGACCACTTTCTCAAAGAGCTCTCATGAGCCCCTCCTTTATAGTAGAATCCTCAAACCAGTTTCTAAAGACGGTGACATCTAGTGGAAGCCCTAGGAAGTGCAACCTCATACATATCTCACTGTGAATTCAATAGGCACTGTTTTGAAAATCTATTTCTCACTTCCTGTTTGGATTTCTTCTCAGGTTTTTGCCTGCCATATGAGTTCTGTTATACTCACAGACATCATTCAAACAGTTTTAGAAACTTCAGAGTGTTTTCTATCCAATACTAATAATAATATGCATATATTAGCATCTGGGGTGTTGAGTTTGGGACAGTTTTCAACTGTGCTAACATAGTTTTCAACTGTGCTAACATAATTGCAAAAGTGTTTTCTAATGATAAACTTGGATTAGCTAACACAACATGCCATTGGATCACAGGAGTGATGGTTGCTGATAATGGGCCTCTGTACACCTATGTAGATATTCCATAAAATATCTGCCGTTTCCAGCTACAATAGTCATTTACAACAATAACAATGTCTACACTGTATTTCTGATCAATTTGATGTTATTTTAATGGACGAACAATGTGCTTTTCTTTCAAAACAAGGACATTTCTAAGTAACCCCAAACTTTTGAACAGTAGTGTATATTTCATATGTTTCATACATAAAGTTGTAGAAACATCTCAAGGATGATCAATGGAAACAGGAAGCATCTGAACTCAATTTTTGTTCTTCTGTTTTTTGTGTTTTTTTTAAAATAAATTTGCAAAAATCTCTAAACCTGTTTTAGCTTTGTAATTATGAGGTATTGTGTGTAGATTGCTGAGGATATTTTTTTATTTAATTTTAGAATAAGGCTGTAACGTACCAAAATTAGAAAAATGGGAAGGGGTCTGACAGTGCCCTCGGAAAGTATTCAGACCCCTTGACCTTTTCCACATTTTCTTATGTTACAGCCTTATTCTAAAATTGATTACATGTTTTTCCTCGTCAATCTACACACAATATCCCATAATGACATCACAATACCCCATAATGACATCACAATATCCCATAATGACAAAGCGAAAACAGGTTTTCAGAAATTCTTGCAAATCTAAAAAACAAATTTAAAAAAATTGCTTATTTATTTTTTTAAGTTTTCAGACCCTTTGCTATGAGATTGTCCTTGAGATGTTTCTACAACTTGATTGGAGTCCACCTGTGGTAAATGCAATTGATTGGACTTGATTTGGACAGGCACACACCTGTCTATGTCAGGTCCCACATTTGACAGTGCATGTCAGAGTAAAAACCAAGCCCTGAGGTCGAAGGATTTGTCTGTAGAGCTCGGAGACAGGATTATGTCGGCACAGATCTGGGGACCGGTACCAAAACATTTCTGCATTATTAAATGTCCCCAAGAACACAGAGGCCTCAGGGTGAAATATCTTAGTCATTACTTTAAACACACAAATTCTACTATCACCCTTGTGATGTTGAGTGGAGGATGGTATAGCTCATAATTTTCACGACTTTTGCCTCTTATTCGTTTTTGACTCCTACCCAGTTTTAGAATAGTTTTATTCCCATTCCCATACAGTCTACTGAAATGAATACATACACTACCGTTGGAAAGTTTAGGGTCACTTAGAAATGTCCTTGTTTTTATTTTTTTTTGTCCATTAAAATAACATCAAATTGACCATTAATACAGTGTAGACGCTGTTAATGTTGTAAATGATTGTAGCTGGAAACGGATGATTTAAAAAAATTGAGTATCTACATAGGTGTACAGAGGCCCATTATCAGCAAATATCACTCTTGTGTTCCAATGGCATGTTGTGTTAGCTAATCTAAGTTTATCATTTTAAAAGGCTAATTGATCATTACAAAACCCTTTTGCAATTATGTTAGCACAGCTGAAAACTGTGGTGCGGATTAAAGAAGCAATAATAACATTCCTTTTTTAGACTAGTTGAGTATCTGGGTCATTTGTCGGTTCGATTACAGGCTCAAAATGGCCAGAAACAAAGACCTTTCTTCTGAAAGTCGTCAGTCTATTCTTGTTCTGAGAAATGAAGGCTATTCCATGTGAGAAATTTCCAAGAAACTGAAGATCTCGTGCAGTTCTGTGTACTACTCCCTTCACAGAACAGTGCAAACTGGCTCTAACCAGAATAGCACAACTGGGCAAGAGGACAAGTATTTTAGAGTGTCTAGTTTGAGAAACAGACGTCTCACAAGTCCTCAACTGGCAGCTTCATTAAATAGTACCCGCAAAACACCAATCTCAATGTCAACAGTGAAGAGGCGACTCCGGGATGCTGGCCTTCTAGACACTATTCTGGTTAGAGACTGTTTGCTCTGTTCTGTGAAGAGAGTAGTACACAGCATTGTATGAGATCTTCAGCCGTTTCCAGCTACAATAGTCATTTACAACATTAACGATGTCTACACTGTATTTCTGATCACTTTGATTGGACAAAAAACGTGCTATTCTTTCAAAAACATGGACATTTGTAACTTTAGAATGTATTCATTTATTTCACCACTAATCGTAGTGTATTTAAAAAAAAAAATGTTTAACCTTTATTTAACTTTCTTAGCATACTGGTTATTGTCCGGAATTTCCGATGACTGACATGCCCAAAGTAAACTGCCCAGAAGCTAGGATATGCATATACTTGATAGCATTGGATAGAAAACAGTTTCTAAAGCTGTTAAAATAATGTCTGTGGGTATAACAGAACTGATATGGCAGGCCTTGAGAAAAATCCATCTGGAATATTTATTTTTTGAGGTCACCGGTTTTTTCAATGCTTGCCTATGGGATTTTCAAATAGATAGGACCCAGATTGCAGTTCCTATGGCTTCCACTAGATGTCAACAGTCTTTAGAAAGGGTTTCATGCTTGTTTTTTGAAAAATGATAATCGCATGGTATGCTTTCTCCGTAAAGCCTTTTTCAAATCTGACAACGCAGTTCGATTAATAAGAAGCTTTTAAATGATGTAAGACACTTGTATTTTCATGAATGTTTAATATTCCGATTTTTGTATTTTGAATTTCGCGCTCTGCAATTTCCCCGGATGTTGTCGTAGGTGTCCTGCTAGCGTTTGGACATAGGCAAGTCAGTTAAGAACAAATTCTTATTTTCAATGATGGCCTAGGAACATTGGGTTAACTGCCTTGTTCAGGGGCAGAACGACAGATTTTTACCTTGTCAGCTCGGGGATTCGATCTTGCAGCCTTTCGGTTGCTCTAACCACTCTGCTCTGTCACCCGGTATGGCCAGAAGAGGACTGGTCACCACTCAGCCTGGTTCCTCTCTCGGTTTCTTCCTGCTTTCTAGGGACTTTTTTTGTGGCCACTGTGCTTCTACATCTGCATTGCTTGCTCTTTGGGGATTTTAGGCTGGGTGTCTGTTAACCTCTCTGGGACCGTTTGGGACGCGAGCGTCCCACCTTTCAACTGCCAGTGAAACTGCAGGGTGCCAAATTTAAAACAACAGAAATCCCATAATTAATATTTAATAAGTATTTTACACCATTTTAAAGATAAAATTCTCGTTAATCCAACCACAGTGTCCGATTTCAAAAACATGTCAAACGATGTTTAGAATCAATCTTTAGGGTGTTTTTAACATAAATCTTCATTAATGTTCCAACCGGACAATTCCTTTGTCTGTACAAATGAAGTGGAGCGTAGCTACCTTTCACGTGAGTGTGCCAGACTGAGGCTGTGGCACTCTGCCAGACCACTCACTCATAGAGCCCTTATGAGCCCCTCCTTTAGAGTATAATCCTCAAAACAGGTTCTAAATACTGTTGACATCTAGTGGAAGCCTTGGGAAGTGAAAAATAACTAACATCACACGGTATCTTCAATAGGAGCTGAGTTGAATAACTACAAACCTCAGATTTCCCACTTCCTGGTAGGATTTTTCTCAGGATTTTGCCTGCCATATGAGTTATTTTATACTCACAGACATCATTCAAACAGTTTTAGAAACTTCAGATTGTTTTCTATCCAAATGTTCTATTTATATGCATATTCTAGGTTTTTCGGCTGAGTAGCAGGCAGCTTAATTTGGGCACGTTTTTCATCCAAGCTACCCAATACTGCCCCCTACCCCAAAGAAGTTAACTTCACTGGGGTAGGGGGCAGCATTTGGAATTTTGGATGAAAAGCGTGCCCAAATTAAACTACCTGCTACTTGGGCCCATAAGCTAGGATATGCATATAATTAGTCGATTTGGATAGAAAACACTGTTAAAACAATGTCTGAGTATAACATAACTGATATGGCAGGCGAAAACCAGAGGAAAATCCAACCAGGAAGTACTATTATTTTGGCTGTTTTTCCATTGAAAGCCTATCCACCATACAAAGACTTAGGACCCAGTGGAAATCTGTCTTCCTCAACATGTGACCAGTCTTTAGGCATTGTTTCAGATCTCTATGGCTTCCTAAACACGTGACCAGTTTTTAGGCATTGTTTCAGGCTTTTACTCTGAAAAATGAGGGAGATACACCGCTTTCAATGAGAGGACAGTGGAAATTTCATCCATATGAGCCAGGCACGTGATCGAGAGCGCGCATTTCTTGTTTACCTTTTTCCATTGACGAAGCTTTTGTCCGGTTGAAATATTATTGATTATTTTTGACAAAAGCAACCTGAAGATTGATTTTAAACATCGTTTGACATGTTTCTACCATCTTTTATTGTACTTGATGACTTTTCGAGAGTGCGCATTGTGCCTTTGGATTTCTGAACTAAACGCACCAACAAAACTGAGGTATTTGGACATAAAGATTAACTTTATCGAACAAAACAAACATTTGTTGTCGAACATGGAGACCTGGGAGTGCCACCAGATGAAGATCATCAAAGGTAAGTGATTAATTTTAATGCTATTTCTGACTTTTGTGAAGCTCTCCTTGGTTGGAAAATGGCTGTATGGGTTTCTGTGTCTAGTCGCTGACCTAACATAATCGCAAAGTGTGCTTTCGCCGTAAAGCCGTTTTGAAATCTGACACAGCGGTTGCATTAAGGAGAAGTTTATCTGTATTCGTATGTTTAACACTTGTATCATTTATCAATGTTTATGATGAGTATTTCTGTTTTTTGATGTGGCTCTCTTTACTTTCATCGGATGTTTGTTTGAGACAATGCATTTCTGAACACAACACACCAATTTCAAATGAGGTTTTTGGACATAAATATGAACTTTATCGAACAAAACACACATTTATTGTGTAACATGAAGTCCTGTGAGTGCCATCTGATGAAGATCATTAAAGGTTAGTGATTAATTGAATCGCTATTTCTGACTTTTATGAGACCTCTCCTTGGCTGGAAAATGGCTGTTTGGTTTTCTGTGACTAGGTGCTGACCTAACATAATCGTTTGGTGTGCTTTCGCCGTGAAGCCTATTTGAAATTTAACACTGTGGCTGGATTTACAAGATGTTTATCTTTAAAATGGTGTGAAATACTTGTATGTTTGAGGAATTTTTCATTATGGGATTTGAACCAGACAGGTTAAGCACTTTGTGACAACTACTGATGTAAAAAGGGCTCCATAAAATACATTTGATTAACATGTATATCACACCAACTGACTGGTTCTTCTGATGTTCACACAGGATACCATGTTGAGACATTCTCTACATCCAGAGAGCAACAGCAGGAAGATCAGAGAGCTAAGAGGTCTCATCACTGCCCACATTGTGAAAAGATTTTCCCATTTCTATCAAAGCTAAAAATACACCTAAAAATACACACAGGAGAGAAGCCTTACTCCTGCTCTGACTGTGGAAAATGCTTCAAAACATCAACGGTGCTAAAACTTCATCAGAGAACACACACAGGAGAGAAGCCTTTCTACTGCCCTGACTGTGGAACTAGTTTCTCTCAAGTTTCCCACTTAAAATCACATGAACGTATACATACAGGGGAGAAGCCATACTCCTGCTCTGACTGTGGAAAACGTTTTAAAACATTATATGACCTAAAAGTTCACCAGAGAACACACACAGGAGAGAAGCCTTACGTCTGCTCTGACTGTGGAAAATGCTTCACAACATCAACTCATCTAAAAGTTCATCAGAGAACTCACACAGGAGAGAAGCCTTATTACTGCTCTGACTGTGGAAAATGTTTTAAAACATCAAATGAGCTAAAAGTTCATCAGACAACACACACAGGAGAGAAGCCTTTCTTCTGCCCTGACTGTGGAACTAGTTTCTCTCAAGTTTCCCACTTAAAATCACATGAACGTATACATACAGGGGAGAAGCCATACTCCTGCTCTGACTGTGGAAAATGTTTCAAAACATTATATGAGCTAAAAGTTCATCAGAGAACACACACAGGAGAGAAGCCTTACGTCTGCTCTGACTGTGGAAAATGCTTCACAACATCAACTCATCTAAAAGTTCATCAGAGAACACACACAGGAGAGAAGCCTTATTACTGCTCTGACTGTGGAAAACGTTTTAAAACATCAAATGAGCTAAACGTTCATCAGACAACACACACAGGAGAGAAGCCGTATTACTGCTCTGACTGTGGAAAAGGTTTTAAAACATCAACTCAGCTAAAAGTTCATCAGAAGACTCACACAGGAGATAAGCTTTTCTTCTGCTCTGACTGTGGGGTGAGTTTCTCTCATCTGGGCACCTTAAAAACACACCAACTTATACACACTGGTGAGAAGCCTTACATCTGCTCTGACTGTGGGAAATGCTTCAAAACATCAACTGAGCTAAAAGTTCATCAGAAGACTCACACAGGAGAGAAGCCGTATTACTGCTCTGAGTGTGGAACTAGTTTCTCTAAATTTTCCCACTTAAAAACACATGAACGTATACATACAGGAGAGAAGCCATACTCCTGCTCTGACTGTGGAAAATGCTTCACAACATCAACTCATCTAAAAGTTCATCAGAGAACACACACAGGAGAGAAGCCTTATTACTGCTCTGACTGTGGGAAATGTTTTAAAACATCAAATGAGCTAAAAGTTCACCAGAGGACACACACAGGAGAGAAGCCTTTCTTCTGCCCTGACTGTGTTAAAGGTTTTAAAACATCAACTCAGCTCAAAGTTCATCAGAGGACTCACACAGGAGAGAAGCCTTTCTTCTGCTCTGACTGTGGGGCGAGTTTCTCTCATTTGGGCACCTTAAAAACACACCAACTTATACACACTGGTGAGACTTATACCCACCGCCTTACGTCTGCTCTGACTGTGGAAAATGCTTCAAAACATCAACTGAGCTAAAAGTTAATCAGAGAACACACGCAGGAGAGAAGCCATATTACTGCTCTGACTGTGGAACTAGCTTCTCTAAATTTTCCCACTTAAAAACACGTATACAATGGGGCAAAAAGGCATTTAGTCAGCCACCAATTGTGCAAGTTCTCCCACTTAAAAAGATGAGAGAGGCCTGTAATTTTCATCATAGGTACACTTCAACTATGACAGACAAAATGAGAAAAAAAAGTCCAGAAAATCACATTGTAGGATTTTTAATGAATTTATTTGCAAATTATGGTGGAAAATAAGTATTTCTATGTCTATTGTGCACGTTCCCTAAACTTGAGACATCTGTGACATTGTGTGTCCTTTTTTTGTCCCCCAGCACAAGGCGCACCTGTGTAATGATATTGCTGTTTTATCAGCTTCTTGATATGCCACACCTGTTAGGTGGATGGATTATCTTGACAAAGGCTGAAATGCTCACTAACAAGGATATAAACAAGGTTGTGCACAACATTTGAGAGAAATTAGCTTTTTGTGCATATGGAACATTGCATTTCAGCTCATGAAACCAACACTTTACATGTTTAGTTTATATTTTAGTTCAGTTTTTATTGGTAGGCCAATGTAATGTAACATACAAATGGAGTGGAATGGATGTTTTTGTCATATATAATACGTTTTGCTCTGAGACCAGGTTGTCCCTCTGCAGTATTCTGTGTGAAGGAGCTAGTAGACACTTTTTTTATTAAACCTTTATTTAACTAGGCAAGTCAGTTAAGAACAAATTCTTATTTACAATGATGGCCTAGGAACAGTGGGTTAACTGCCTTGTTCAGAGGCAGAACAACAGATTTTTACCTTTTCAGCTCAGGGATTCGATCAAACAACCTATTGGTTACTGACCCAACGCTCTAACCACTAGGCAACCTTCCGCCCCTAACATGTATCAGATAGAGATGGTGTGATGATCACTTTTCACCATTAGTTTGGGGGGATTATTTTACAACTTTGTTTAATGATACACAGTTTATGAAATGAATCCATGTGTTTATTAATTGTCTTTAAAACTAGATTAGTTATTTTAGTTACTGATCATGAATGTGTTTGGATAATTGAAGCAAACTTTATTGATCTGCCAATGAGAAATAGAGTTACATGAATATGTACTGGTCAACCTCTTCTTCTCTTTAGTATTCAGTTCTTCATATTAGATCTGACAGTATGAATGGTTCTTATGGTTGTATTCAGTTCATATTAGATCTGACAGTATGAATGGTTCTTATGGGCTGAGTGCCTGGAGTGTTTTTGTATGACTACAGTCAGGAGTTCTCTCTGACCCTGTGATGTCACCAGCATATTAAGTACATTCATCTTAAGATAGCCAGGTGAGACAACCACATGTCACAGTAAACACATTTCTCCTCAATTAGTCAGTTTCACATTATTATTATTATTATTATTTGTATTTTGGTGGGGGGATACTCTTTAAAGACGAAGGGTTTCAGACCTTTTGGGGCAGATGGGCAGGGACTCTGCTGTCCTAGCATCAGAGGGAAGCTGGTGCCACCATTGGGGTGCCAGGACAGAGAAGTGCTTTGACTGGGCTGAGAGGGAGCTTGACCTCCTGTAGCAGTGGGACGGCCATGAGACCAGAGGTGGCAGAACTGAGTGCTCGGGTTGGGATACAGGGTTTGAGCCTGAAGGTAGAGATGTGGCAGTTCCTCTTGCTGCACCGTAAGTAAACACCATTGTCTTGTAGTGGATGTGAGCTTCGGCTGGACGCCAGTGGAATGTACGGAGGAGCAGGGTGACATGGTGGAACTTGGGAAGGTTAAACACCCAGACGGACTGCAGTGTTCTAGATAAGTTCAATGGCGACCCATCATTCAGGACAGGTGAGCCACCTGTTTTGAGCCCCACAGTTATAGCGATAAAGTGTGAAAAAAATGATCTGTTTGCAACCAATGTAAAAAAACATTTATAATTGAGTTATTAATAAATCCACAAACAAAAATGGTCTCTTTTGTTTTCTTGAGTAAGGCAGCTCCAAAATGCAGGTGTTTCAGCCTAGCTCATTGCCTTCTGTGGAGGTGGGGCAAGCCAGCAGAAAATACGGAGCGTTGTGCCGTGATTGGCTCAGTGTTCTGTCATTCATGGGGACAATACGTCACTGCCAAGTCTAAGGGTAGAAATTGAAAATTCAAGCTTCTTGGGTGCTGTCATAGAGTTACATTAGAAGTGCCCATCCATGAAGGCTCAAGGTCATTGTCCACAGATAAAGTAACGTTAAATCATGTGATATCTACAGTCGCTTTGATTGGACTGATCATGTCAACATCGTACTTTCAAAATCTGAGCTAGCAGTCATCATCATGAATCAAGTTGACAATCTACTGGCA
>NW_027258224.1:67500-93009 GCF_045791955.1 Oncorhynchus clarkii lewisi | reverse complement strand
CTAACCATGTGTGTGTGACAAATAAAATTTGATTTGATTTGATTTGATTTGATTTGATAGTATAATAAACATGACGTCTGTAGTATAGTATAATAAACATGACGTCTGTAGTATAGTATAATAAACATGATGTCTGTAGTATAGTATAATAAACATGATGTCTGTAGTATAGTATAATAAACATGATGAACATGATGTCTGTAGTATAGTATAATAAACATGATGTCTGTAGTATAGTATAATAAACATGATGTCTGTAGTATAGTATAATAAACATGATGTCTGTAGTATAGTATAGTAAACATGATGTCTGTAGTATAGTATAATAAACATGATGTCTGTAGTATAGTATAATAAACATGATGTCTGTAGTATAGTATAATAAACATGATGTCTGTAGTATAGTATAATAAACATGATGTCTGTAGTATAGTATAATAAACATGATGAACATGATGTCTGTAGTATAGTATAATAATCATGACGTCTGTAGTATAGTATAATAAACATGATGTCTGTAGTATAGTATTATAAACATGATGTCTGTAGTATAGTATAATAATCATGACGTCTGTAGTATAGTATAATAAACATGATGTCTGTAGTATAGTATAATAAACATGATGTCTGTAGTATAGTATAATAAACATGATGTCTGTAGTATAGTATAATAAACATGATGTCTGTAGTATAGTATAATAAACATGATGTCTGTAGTATAGTATAATAAACATGATGTCTGTAGTATAGTATAATAAACATGATGTCTGTAGTATAGTATAATAAACATGATGTATGTAGTATAGTATAATAAACATGATGTCTGTAGTATAGTATAATAAACATGATGTCTGTAGTATAGTATAATAAACATGATGTCTGTAGTATAGTATAATAAACATGATGTCTGTAGTATAGTATAATAAACATGATGTCTGTAGTATAGTATAATAAACATGATGTCTGTAGTATAGTATAATAAACATGACGTCTGTAGTATAGTATAATAAACATGACGTCTGTAGTATAGTATAATAAACATGATGTATGTAGTATAGTATAATAAACATGATGTCTGTAGTATAGTATAATAAACATGATGTCTGTAGTATAGTATAATAAACATGATGTCTGTAGTATAGTATAATAAACATGATGTCTGTAGTATAGTATAATAAATATGATGTCTGTAGTATAGTATAATAAACATGATGTCTGTAGTATAGTATAATAAACATGATGTCTGTAGTATAGTATAATAAACATGACGTCTGTAGTATAGTATAATAAACATGATGTCTGTAGTATAGTATAATAAACATGATGTCTGTAGTATAGTATAATAAACATGATGTCTGTAGTATAGTATAATAAACATGATGTCTGTAACATGATGTCTGTAGTATAGTATAATAAACATGATGAACATGATGTCTGTAGTATAGTATAATAAACATGATGTCTGTAGTATAGTAAATAAACATGACGATGTCTGTAGTATAGTATAATAAACATGATGTCTGTAGTATAGTATAATAAACATGATGTCTGTAGTATAGTATAATAAACATGATGTCTGTAGTATAGTATAATAAACATGATGTCTGTAGTATAGTATAATAAACATGATGTCTGTAGTATAGTATAATAAACATGACGTCTGTAGTATAGTATAATAAACATGATGTCTGTAGTACATGACGTCTGTAGTATAGTATTATAAACATGATGTCTGTAGTACATGATGTCTGTAGTATAGTATAATAAACATGATGTCTGTAGTATAGTATAATAAACATGATGTCTGTAGTATAGTATAATAAACATGATGTCTGTAGTATAGTATAATAAACATGATGTCTGTAGTATAGTATAATAAACATGACGTCTGTAGTATAGTATAATAAACATGATGAACATGATGTCTGTAGTATAGTATAATAAACATGATGTCTGTAGTATAGTATAATAAACATGATGAACATGATGTCTGTAGTATAGTATAATAAACATGACGTCTGTAGTATAGTATAATAAACATGATGTCTGTAGTATAGTATAATAAACATGATGCCTGTAGTATAGTATAATAAACATGATGAACATGATGTCTGTAGTATAGTATAATAAACATGATGTCTATAGTATAGTATAATAAACATGATGTCTGTAGTATAGTATAATAAACATGATGTCTGTAGTATAGTATAATAAACATGATGTCTGTAGTATAGTATAATAAACATGATGTCTGTAGTATAGTATAATAAACATGACGTCTGTAGTATAGTATAATAAACATGATGAACATGATGTCTGTAGTATAGTATAATAAACATGATGTCTGTAGTATAGTATAATAAACATGATGTCTGTAGTATAGTATAATAAACATGATGTCTGTAGTATAATAAACATATAGTATAATAATAAACATGATGAACATGATGTCTGTAGTATAGTATAATAAACATGATGTCTGTAGTATAGTATATATACTATACTACAGACATCATGTTTATTATACTATACTACAGACATCATGTTTATTATACTATACTACAGACGTCATGTTTATTATACTATACTACAGACATCATGTTTATTATACTATACTACAGACATCATGTTTATTATACTATACTACAGACATCATGTTCATCATGTTTATTATACTATACTACAGACATCATGTTTATTATACTATACTATAGACATCATGTTTATTATACTATACTACAGACATCATGTTTATTATACTATACTACAGACATCATGTTTATTATACTATACTACAGACGTCATGTTTATTATACTATACTACAGACATCATGTTTATTATACTATACTACAGACATCATGTTTATTATACTATACTACAGACATCATGTTTATTATACTATACTACAGACATCATGTTTATTATACTATACTACAGACATCATGTTTATTATACTATACTACAGACATCATGTTTATTATACTATACTACAGACATCATGTTTATTATACTATACTACAGACATCATGTTCATATTGTTTATTATACTATACTACAGACATCATGTTTATTATACTATACTACAGCCATCATGTTTATTATACTATACTACAGACGTCATGTTTATTATACTATACTACAGACGTCATGTTTATTATACTATACTACAGACATCATGTTCATCATGTTTATTATACTATACTACAGACATCATGTTTATTATACTATACTACAGACATCATGTTTATTATACTATACTACAGACATCATGTTCATCATGTTTATTATACTATACTACAGACGTCATGTTTATTATACTATACTACAGACGCCATGTTTATTATACTATACTACAGACATCATGTTTATTATACTATACTACAGACATCATGTTTATTATACTATACTACAGACATCATGTTTATTATACTATACTACAGACATCATGTTTATTATACTATACTACAGACATCATGTTTATTATACTATACTACAGACATCATGTTTATTATACTATACTACAGACGTCATGTTTATTATACTATACTACAGACATCATGTTTATTATACTATACTACAGACATCATGTTTATTATACTATACTACAGACATCATGTTTATTATACTATACTACAGACATCATGTTTATTATACTATACTACAGACATCATGTTTATTATACTATACTACAGACATCATGTTCATCATGTTTATTATACTATACTACAGACATCATGTTTATTATACTATACTACAGACATCATGTTTATTATACTATACTACAGACGTCATGTTTATTATACTATACTATAGACATCATGTTTATTATACTATACTACAGACATCATGTTTATTATACTATACTACAGACATCATGTTTATTATACTATACTACAGACATCATGTTTATTATACTATACTACAGACGTCATGTTTATTATACTATACTACAGACATCATGTTTATTATACTATACTACAGACATCATGTTCATCATGTTTATTATACTATACTACAGACGTCATGTTTATTATACTATACTACAGACATCATGTTTATTATACTATACTACAGACATCATGTTCATCATGTTTATTATACTATACTAAAGACATCATGTTTATTATACTATACTACAGACATCATGTTTATTATACTATACTACAGACGTCATGTTTATTATACTATACTACAGACATCATGTTCATCATGTTTATTATACTATACTACAGACATCATGTTTATTATACTATACTACAGACATCATGTTCATCATGTTTATTATACTATACTACAGACGTCATGTTTATTATACTATACTATAGACATCATGTTTATTATACTATACTACAGACATCATGTTTATTATACTATACTATAGACATCATGTTTATTATACTATACTACAGACATCATGTTCATCATGTTTATTATACTATACTACAGACGTCATGTTTATTATACTATACTACAGACATCATGTTTACTATTTTATTACTATACTACAGACGTCATGTTTATTATACTATACTACAGACATCATGTTTATTATACTATACTACAGACATCATGTTTATTATACTATACTATAGACATCATGTTTATTATACTATACTACAGACATCATGTTCATCATGTTTATTATACTATACTACAGACGTCATGTTTATTATACTATACTATAGACATCATGTTTATTATACTACACTACAGGCGTCATGTTTATTATACTATACTACAGACGTCATGTTTATTATACTATACTACAGACATCATGTTCATCATGTTTATTATACTATACTACAGACATCATGTTTATTATACTATACTACAGACATCATGTTCATCATGTTTATTATACTATACTACAGACGTCATGTTTATTATACTATACTACAGACATCATGTTTATTATACTATACTACAGACATCATGTTTATTATACTATACTACAGACATCATGTTTATTATACTATACTACAGACATCATGTTTATTATACTATACTACAGACATCATGTTTATTATACTATACTACAGACATCATGTTTATAATACTATACTACAGACGTCATGTTTATTATACTATACTACAGACATCATGTTTATTATACTATACTACAGACGTCATGTTTATTATACTATACTACAGACATCATGTTTATTATACTATACTACAGACATCATGTTTATTATACTATACTACAGACATCATGTTTATTATACTATACTACAGACATCATGTTTATTATACTATACTACAGACATCATGTTTATTATACTATACTACAGACATCATGTTCATCATGTTTATTATACTATACTACAGACATCATGTTTATTATACTATACTACAGACATCATGTTCATCATGTTTATTATACTATACTACAGACATCATGTTTATTATACTATACTACAGACATCATGTTTATTATACTATACTACAGACATCATGTTCATCATGTTTATTATACTATACTACAGACATCATGTTTATTATACTATACTACAGACATCATGTTTATTATACTATACTACAGACGTCATGTTTATTATACTATACTACAGACATCATGTTTATTATACTATACTACAGACATCATGTTCATCATGTTTATTATACTATACTACAGACATCATGTTTATTATACTATACTACAGACATCATGTTTATTATACTATACTACAGACATCATGTTTATTATACTATACTACAGACATCATGTTTATTATACTATACTACAGACATCATGTTTATTATACTATACTACATATGTCATGTTTATTATACTATACTACAGACGTCATGTTTATTATACTATACTACAGACGTCATGTTTATTATACTATACTACAGACATCATGTTTATTATACTATACTACAGACATCATGTTTATTATACTATACTACAGACATCATGTTTATTATACTATACTACAGACATCATGTTTATTATACTATACTACAGACATCATGTTTATTATACTATACTACAGACATCATGTTTATTATACTATACTACATACATCATGTTTATTATACTATACTACAGACATCATGTTTATTATACTATACTACAGACATCATGTTTATTATACTATACTACAGACATCATGTTTATTATACTATACTACAGACATCATGTTTATTATACTATACTACAGACATCATGTTTATTATACTATACTACAGACATCATGTTTATTATACTATACTACAGACATCATGTTTATTATACTATACTACAGACGTCATGATTATTATACTATACTACAGACATCATGTTTATAATACTATACTACAGACATCATGTTTATTATACTATACTACAGACGTCATGATTATTATACTATACTACAGACATCATGTTCATCATGTTTATTATACTATACTACAGACATCATGTTTATTATACTATACTACAGACATCATGTTTATTATACTATACTACAGACATCATGTTTATTATACTATACTACAGACATCATGTTTATTATACTATACTACAGACATCATGTTTATTATACTATACTACAGACATCATGTTTATTATACTATACTACAGACATCATGTTTATTATACTATACTACAGACATCATGTTTATTATACTATACTACAGACATCATGTTCATCATGTTTATTATACTATACTACAGACATCATGTTTATT
Source organism: Oncorhynchus clarkii lewisi (assembly GCF_045791955.1). NCBI lineage: Eukaryota > Metazoa > Chordata > Actinopteri > Salmoniformes > Salmonidae > Oncorhynchus > Oncorhynchus clarkii. Next base: position 86,333 of record NW_027258224.1, on the reverse strand, counting down.
ATACTATACTACAGACATCATGTTTATTATACTATACTACAGACGTCATGTTTATTATACTATACTACAGACGTCATGTTTATTATACTATCAAATCAAATCAAATCAAATCAAATCAAATTTTATTTGTCACACACACATGGTTAGCAGATGTTAATGCGAGTGTAGCGAAATGCTTGTGCTTCTAGTTCCGACAATGCAGTAATAACAAGTAATCTAACTAACAATTCCAAAACTACTGTCTTGTACACAGTGTAAGGGGATAAAGAATATGTACATAAGGATATATGAATGAGTGATGGTACAGAGCAGCATAGGCAAGATACAGTAGATGGTATCGAGTACAGTATGTACAAATGAGATGAGTATGTAAACAAAGTGGCATAGTTTAAAGTGGCTAGTGATACATGTATTACATAAGGATACAGTCGATGATATAGAGTACAGTATATACGTATGCATATGAGATGAATAATGTAGGGTAAGTAACATTATATAAGGTAGCATTGTTTAAAGTGGCTAGTGATATATTTACATCATTTCCCATCAATTCCCATTATTAAAGTGGCTGGAGTTGAGTCAGTGTCAGTGTGTTGGCAGCAGCCACTCAGTGTTAGTGGTGGCTGTTTAACAGTCTGATGGCCTTGAGATAGAAGCTGTTTTTCAGTCTCTCGGTCCCAGCTTTGATGCACCTGTACTGACCTCGCCTTCTGGATGATAGCGGGGTGAACAGGCAGTGGCTCGGGTGGTTGATGTCCTTGATGATCTTTATGGCCTTCCTGTGACATCGGGTGGTGTAGGTGTCCTGGAGGGCAGGTAGTTTGCCCCCGGTGATGCGTTGTGCAGACCTCACTACCCTCTGGAGAGCCTTACGGTTGAGGGCGGTGCAGTTGCCATACCAGGCGGTGATACAGCCCGCCAGGATGCTCTCGATTGTGCATCTGTAGAAGTTTGTGAGTGCTTTTGGTGACAAGCCAAATTTCTTCAGCCTCCTGAGGTTGAAGAGGCGCTGCTGCGCCTTCTTCACGATGCTGTCTGTGTGAGTGGACCAATTCAGTTTGTCTGTGATGTGTATGCCGAGGAACTTAAAACTTGCTACCCTCTCCACTACTGTTCCATCGATGTGGATAGGGGGGTGTTCCCTCTGCTGTTTCCTGAAGTCCACAATCATCTCCTTAGTTTTGTTGACGTTGAGTGTGAGGTTATTTTCCTGACACCACACTCCGAGGGCCCTCACCTCCTCCCTGTAGGCCGTCTCGTCGTTGTTGGTAATCAAGCCTACCACTGTTGTGTCGTCCGCAAACTTGATGATTGAGTTGGAGGCGTGCGTGGCCACGCAGTCGTGGGTGAACAGGGAGTACAGGAGAGGGCTCAGAACGCACCCTTGTGGGGCCCCAGTGTTGAGGATCAGCGGGGAGGAGATGTTGTTGCCTACCTTCACCACCTGGGGGCGGCCCGTCAGGAAGTCCAGTACCCAGTTGCACAGGGCGGGGTCGAGACCCAGGGTCTCGAGCTTGATGACGAGCTTGGAGGGTACTATGGTGTTGAATGCCGAGCTGTAGTCGATGAACAGCATTCTCACATAGGTATTCCTCTTGTCCAGATGGGTTAGGGCAGTGTGCAGTGTGGTTGAGATTGCATCGTCTGTGGACCTATTTGGGCGGTAAGCAAATTGGAGTGGGTCTAGGGTGTCAGGTAGGGTGGAGGTGATATGGTCCTTGACTAGTCTCTCAAAGCACTTCATGATGACGGATGTGAGTGCTACGGGGCGGTAGTCGTTTAGCTCAGTTACCTTAGCTTTCTTGGGAACAGGAACAATGGTGGCCCTCTTGAAGCATGTGGGAACAGCAGACTGGTATAGGGATTGATTGAATATGTCCGTAAACACACCGGCCAGCTGGTCTGCGCATTCTCTGAGGGCGCGGCTGGGGATGCCGTCTGGGCCTGCAGCCTTGCGAGGGTTAACACGTTTAAATGTCTTACTCACCTCGGCTGCAGTGAAGGAGAGACCGCATGTTTTCGTTGCAGGCCGTGTCAGTGGCACTGTATTGTCCTCAAAGCGGGCAAAAAAGTTATTTAGTCTGCCTGGGAGCAAGACATCCTGGTCCGTGACTGGGCTGGATTTCTTCCTGTAGTCCGTGATTGACTGTAGACCCTGCCACATGCCTCTTGTGTCTGAGCCATTGAATTGAGATTCTACTTTGTCTCTGTACTGGCGCTTAGCTTGTTTGATAGCCTTGCGGAGGGAATAGCTGCACTGTTTGTATTCGGTCATGTTACCAGACACCTTGCCCTGATTAAAAGCAGTGGTTCGCGCTTTCAGTTTCACACGAATGCTGCCATCAATCCACGGTTTCTGGTTAGGGAATGTTTTAATCGTTGCTATGGGAACGTCATCTTCAACGCACGTTCTAATGAACTCGCACACCGAATCAGCGTATTCGTCAATGTTGTTATCTGACGCAATACGAAACATCTCCCAGTCCACGTGTTGGAAGCAGTCTTGGAGTGTGGAGTCAGCTTGGTCGGACCAGCGTTGGACAGACCTCAGCGTGGGAGCCTCTTGTTTTAGTTTCTGTCTGTAGGCAGGGATCAACAAAATGGAGTCGTGGTCAGCTTTTCCGAAAGGGGGGCGGGGCAGGGCCTTATATGCGTCGCGGAAGTTAGAGTAACAATGATCCAAGGTCTTTCCTCCCCTGGTTGCGCAATCAATATGCTGATAAAATTTGGGGAGTCTTGTTTTCAGATTAGCCTTGTTAAAATCCCCAGCTACAATGAATGCAGCCTCCGGATAAATCGTTTCCAGTTTGCAGAGAGTTAAATAAAGTTCGTTCAGAGCCATCGATGTGTCTGCTTGGGGGGGGATATATACGGCTGTGATTATAATCGAAGAGAATTCTCTTGGTAGATAATGCGGTCTACATTTGATTGTGAGGAATTCTAAATCAGGTGAACAGAAGGATTTGAGTTCCTGTATGTTTCTTTCATCACACCATGTCACGTTGGCCATGAGGCATACGCCCCCGCCCCTCTTCTTACCAGAAAGATGTTTGTTTCTGTCAGCGCGATGAATGGAGAAACCCGTTGGCTGCACCGCTTCGGATAGCGTCTCTCCAGTGAGCCACGTTTCAGTGAAGCAAAGGACGTTACAGTCTCTGATGTCCCTCTGGAATCCTACCCTTGCTCGGATTTCATCAACCTTGTTGTCAAGAGACTGGACATTGGCAAGAAGAATGCTAGGGAGTGGTGTGCGCTGTGCCCGTCTCCGGAGTCTGACCAGAAGACCGCCTCGTTTCCCTCTCTTTCGGAGTCGTTTTTTTGGGTCGCTGCATAGGATCCACTCCGTTGTCCTGTTTGTAAGGCAGAACACAGGGTCCGCGTCGCGAAAAACATATTCTTGGTCGTACTGATGGTGAGTTGACGCTGATCTTATATTCAGTAGTTCTTCTCGACTGTATGTAATGAAACCTAAGATGACCTGGGGTACTAATGTAAGAAATAACACGTAAAAAAACAAAAAACTGCATAGTTTCCTAGGAACGCGAAGCGAGGCGGCCATCTCTGTCGGCGCCGGAAGTAATGTACTATACTACAGACATCATGTTTATTATACTATACTACAGACATCATGTTTATTATACTATACTACAGACATCATGTTTATTATACTATACTACAGACATCATGTTTATTATACTATACTACAGACATCATGTTTATTATACTATACTACAGACATCATGTTTATTATACTACACTACAGACATCATGTTCATCATGTTTATTATACTACACTACAGACATCATGTTTATTATACTATACTACAGACATCATGTTTATTATACTATACTACAGACATCATGTTTATTATACTATACTACAGACGTCATGTTTATTATACTATACTACAGACGTCATGTTTATTATACTATAATACAGACGTCATGTTTATTATACTATACTACAGACATCATGTTTATTATACTATACTACATACATCATGTTTATTATACTATACTACAGACATCATGTTTATTATACTATACTACAGACATCATGTTTATTATACTATACTACAGACGTCATGTTTATTATACTATACTACAGACATCATGTTTATTATACTATACTACAGACATCATGTTTATTATACTATACTACAGACATCATGTTTATTATACTATACTACAGACATCATGTTTATTATACTATACTACAGACATCATGTTTATTATACTATACTACAGACATCATGTTTATTATACTATACTACAGACATCATGTTTATTATACTATACTACAGACATCATGTTTATTATACTATACTACAGACATCATGTTTATTATACTATACTACAGACATCATGTTTATTATACTATACTACAGACATCATGTTTATTATACTATACTACAGACATCATGTTTATTATACTATACTACAGACATCATGTTTATTATACTATACTACAGACGTCATGTTTATTATACTATACTACAGACATCATGTTTATTATACTATACTACAGACATCATGTTTATTATACTATACTACAGACATCATGTTTATTATACTACACTACAGACATCATGTTCATCATGTTTATTATACTACACTACAGACATCATGTTTATTATACTATACTACAGACATCATGTTTATTATACTACACTACAGACATCATGTTTATTATACTATACTACAGACATCATGTTTATTATACTATACTACAGACATCATGTTTATTATACTATACTACAGACATCATGTTTATTATACTATACTACAGACATCATGTTCATCATGTTTATTATACTATACTAAAGACATCATGTTTATTATACTATACTACAGACATCATGTTCATCATGTTTATTATACTATACTACAGACATCATGTTTATTATACTACACTACAGACATCATGTTTATTATACTATACTACAGACATCATGTTTATTATACTATACTACAGACATCATGTTTATTATACTATACTACAGACATCATGTTCATCATGTTTATTATACTATACTACAGACATCATGTTTATTATACTATACTACAGACATCATGTTTATTATACTATACTACAGACATCATGTTTATTATACTATACTACAGACATCATGTTTATTATACTATACTACAGACATCATGTTCATCATGTTTATTATACTATACTACAGACATCATGTTTATTATACTACACTACAGACATCATGTTCATCATGTTTATTATACTATACTACAGACGCCATGTTTATTATACTATACTACAGACGTCATGTTTATTATACTATACTACAGACATCATGTTTATTATACTATACTACAGACATCATGTTTATTATACTATACTACAGACATCATGTTTATTATACTATACTACAGACATCATGTTCATCATGTTTATTATACTATACTACAGACATCATGTTTATTATACTATACTACAGACGTCATGTTTATTATACTATACTACAGACATCATGTTTATTATACTATACTACAGACATCATGTTTATTATACTATACTACAGACATCATGTTTATTATACTATACTACAGATGTCATGTTTATTATACTATACTACAGACATCATGTTTATTATACTACACTACAGACATCATGTTCATCATGTTTATTATACTATACTACAGACATCATGTTCATCATGTTTATTATACTATACTACAGACATCATGTTTATTATACTATACTACAGACATCATGTTTATTATACTATACTACAGACATCATGTTTATTATACTATACTACAGACATCATGTTTATTATACTATACTACAGACATCATGTTTATTATACTATACTACAGACATCATGTTCATCATGTTTATTATACTATACTAAAGACATCATGTTTATTATACTATACTACAGACATCATGTTCATCATGTTTATTATACTATACTACAGACATCATGTTTATTATACTACACTACAGACATCATGTTTATTATACTATACTACAGACATCATGTTTATTATACTATACTACAGACATCATGTTTATTATACTATACTACAGACGTCATGTTTATTATACTATACTACAGACATCATGTTCATCATGTTTATTATACTATACTACAGACATCATGTTTATTATACTATACTACAGACATCATGTTTATTGTACTATACTACAGACATCATGTTCATCATGTTTATTATACTATACTACAGACATCATGTTTATTATACTATACTACAGACATCATGTTTATTATACTATACTACAGACATCATGTTTATTATACTATACTGCAGACATCATGTTCATCATGTTTATTATACTATACTACAGACATCATGATCATCATGTTTATTATACTATACTACAGACATCATGTTTATTATACTATACTACAGACATCATGTTTATTATACTATACTACAGACATCATGTTTATTATACTATACTACAGACATCATGTTTATTATACTATACTACAGACATCATGTTCATCATGTTTATAATACTATACTACAGACATCATGTTCATCATGTTTATTATACTATACTACAGACATCATGTTCATCATGTTTATTATACTATACTACAGACATCATGTTTATTATACTATACTACAGACATCATGTTTATTATACTATACTACAGACATCATGTTTATTATACTATACTACAGACATCATGTTCATCATGTTTATTATACTATACTACAGACATCATGTTTATTATACTATACTACAGACATCATGTTCATCATGTTTATTATACTATACTACAGACATCATGTTTATTATACTATACTACAGACATCATGTTTATTATACTATACTACAGACATCATGTTCATCATGTTTATTATACTATACTACAGACATCATGTTTATTATACTATACTACAGACGTCATGTTTATTATACTATACTACAGACATCATGTTTATTATACTATACTACATACATCATGTTTATTATACTATACTACATACATCATGTTTATTATACTATACTAAAGACATCATGTTTATTATACTATACTACAGACATCATGTTCATCATGTTTATTATACTATACTACAGACATCATGTTTATTATACTACACTACAGACATCATGTTTATTATACTATACTACAGACATCATGTTTATTATACTATACTACAGACATCATGTTTATTATACTATACTACAGACATCATGTTCATCATGTTTATTATACTATACTACAGACATCATGTTTATTATACTATACTACAGACATCATGTTTATTATACTATACTACAGACATCATGTTTATTATACTATACTACAGACATCATGTTTATTATACTATACTACAGACATCATGTTCATCATGTTTATTATACTATACTACAGACATCATGTTTATTATACTACACTACAGACATCATGTTCATCATGTTTATTATACTATACTACAGACGCCATGTTTATTATACTATACTACAGACGTCATGTTTATTATACTATACTACAGACATCATGTTTATTATACTATACTACAGACATCATGTTTATTATACTATACTACAGACATCATGTTTATTATACTATACTACAGACATCATGTTTATTATACTATACTACAGACATCATGTTCATCATGTTTATTATACTATACTACAGACATCATGTTTATTATATTATACTACAGACGTCATGTTTATTATACTATACTACAGACATCATGTTTATTATACTATACTACAGACATCATGTTTATTATACTATACTACAGACATCATGTTTATTATACTATACTACAGATGTCATGTTTATTATACTATACTACAGACATCATGTTTATTATACTACACTACAGACATCATGTTCATCATGTTTATTATACTATACTACAGACATCATGTTCATCATGTTTATTATACTATACTACAGACATCATGTTTATTATACTATACTACAGACATCATGTTTATTATACTATACTACAGACATCATGTTTATTATACTATACTACAGACATCATGTTTATTATACTATACTACAGACATCATGTTTATTATACTATACTACAGACATCATGTTCATCATGTTTATTATACTATACTAAAGACATCATGTTTATTATACTATACTACAGACATCATGTTCATCATGTTTATTATACTATACTACAGACATCATGTTTATTATACTACACTACAGACATCATGTTTATTATACTATACTACAGACATCATGTTTATTATACTATACTACAGACATCATGTTTATTATACTATACTACAGACGTCATGTTTATTATACTATACTACAGACATCATGTTCATCATGTTTATTATACTATACTACAGACATCATGTTTATTATACTATACTACAGACATCATGTTTATTGTACTATACTACAGACATCATGTTCATCATGTTTATTATACTATACTACAGACATCATGTTTATTATACTATACTACAGACATCATGTTTATTATACTATACTACAGACATCATGTTTATTATACTATACTGCAGACATCATGTTCATCATGTTTATTATACTATACTACAGACATCATGATCATCATGTTTATTATACTATACTACAGACATCATGTTTATTATACTATACTACAGACATCATGTTTATTATACTATACTACAGACATCATGTTTATTATACTATACTACAGACATCATGTTTATTATACTATACTACAGACATCATGTTCATCATGTTTATAATACTATACTACAGACATCATGTTCATCATGTTTATTATACTATACTACAGACATCATGTTCATCATGTTTATTATACTATACTACAGACATCATGTTTATTATACTATACTACAGACATCATGTTTATTATACTATACTACAGACATCATGTTTATTATACTATACTACAGACATCATGTTCATCATGTTTATTATACTATACTACAGACATCATGTTTATTATACTATACTACAGACATCATGTTCATCATGTTTATTATACTATACTACAGACATCATGTTTATTATACTATACTACAGTCATCATGTTTATTATACTATACTACAGACATCATGTTCATCATGTTTATTATACTATACTACAGACATCATGTTTATTATACTATACTACAGACGTCATGTTTATTATACTATACTACAGACATCATGTTTATTATACTATACTACATACATCATGTTTATTATACTATACTACATACATCATGTTTATTATACTATACTACAGACATCATGTTTATTATACTATACTACAGACATCATGTTTATTATACTATACTACAGACATCATGTTCATCATGTTTATTATACTATACTACAGACATCATGATCATCATGTTTATTATACTATACTACAGACATCATGTTTATTATACTATACTACAGACATCATATTTATTATACTATACTACAGACATCATGTTCATCATGTTTATTATACTATACTACAGACATCATGATCATCATGTTTATTATACTATACTACAGACATCATGTTTATTATACTATACTACAGACATCATGTTTATTATACTATACTACAGACATCATGTTCATCATGTTTATTATACTATACTACAGACATCATGTTTATTATACTATACTACAGACATCATGTTTATTATACTATACTACAGACATCATGTTTATTATACTATACTACAGACATTATGTTTATTATACTATACTACAGACATCATGTTTATTATACTATACTACAGACATCATGTTTATTATACTATACTACAGACATCATGTTTATTATACTATACTACAGACATCATGTTTATTATACTATACTACAGACATCATGTTCATCATGTTTATTATACTATACTACAGACGTCATATTTATTATACTATACTACAGACATCATGTTTATTATACTATACTACAGACATCATGTTCATCATGTTTATTATACTATACTACAGACATCATGTTTATTATACTATACTACAGACATCATGTTTATTATACTATACTACAGACATCATGTTTATTATACTATACTACAGACATCATGTTCATCATGTTTATTATACTATACTACAGACATCATGTTTATTATACTATACTACAGACGTCATGTTTATTATACTATACTACAGACATCATGTTTATTATACTATACTACAGACATCATGTTTATTATACTATACTACAGACATCATGTTTATTATACTATACTACATACATCATGTTTATTATACTATACTACAGACATCATGTTTATTATACTATACTACAGACGTCATGTTTATTATACTATACTACAGACATCATGTTTATTATACTATACTACAGACATCATGTTTATTATACTATACTACAGACATCATGTTCATCATGTTTATTATACTATACTACAGACATCATGTTTATTATACTATACTACAGACATCATGTTTATTATACTATACTACAGATGTCATGTTTATTATACTATACTACAGACATCATGTTTATTATACTACACTACAGACATCATGTTCATCATGTTTATTATACTATACTACAGACATCATGTTCATCATGTTTATTATACTATACTACAGACATCATGTTTATTATACTATACTACAGACATCATGTTTATTATACTATACTACAGACATCATGTTTATTATACTATACTACAGACATCATGTTTATTATACTATACTACAGACGTCATGTTTATTATACTATACTACAGACATCATGTTTATTATACTATACTACAGACATCATGTTCATCATGTTTATTATACTATACTACAGACATCATGATTATTATACTATACTACAGACATCATGTTTATTATACTATACTACAGACGTCGTGTTTATTATACTATACTACAGACATCATGTTTATTATACTATACTACGGACATCATGTTTATTATACTATACTACAGACATCATGTTTATTATACTATACTACAGACATCATGTTTATTATACTATACTACAGACATCATGTTTATTATACTATACTACAGACATCATGTTCATCATGTTTATTATACTATACTACAGACATCATGTTTATTATACTATACTACAGACATCATGTTCATCATGTTTATTATACTATACTACAGACATCATGTTTATTATACTATACTACAGACATAATGTTTATTATTCTATAATACAGACATCATGTTCATCATGTTTATTATACTATACTACAGACATCATGTTTATTATACTATACTACAGACGTCATGTTTATTATACTATACTACAGACATCATGTTTATTATACTATACTACAGACATCATGTTTATTATACTATACTACAGACATCATGTTTATTATACTATACTACAGACATAATGTTTATTATACTATACTACAGACATCATGTTCATCATGTTTATTATACTATACTACAGACATCATGTTTATTATACTATACTACAGACATCATGTTTATTATACTATACTACAGACATCATGTTTATTATACTATACTACAGACATCATGTTTATTATACTATACTACAGACATCATGTTCATCATGTTTATTATACTATACTACAGACATCATGTTTATTATACTATACTACAGACATCATGTTCATCATGTTTATTATACTATACTACAGACATCATGTTTATTATACTATACTACAGACATCATGTTCATCATGTTTATTATACTATACTACAGACATCATGTTTATTATACTATACTACAGACATCATGTTTATTATACTATACTACAGACATCATGTTTATTATACTATACTACAGACATGATGTTTATTATACTATACTACAGACATCATGTTTATTATACTATACTACAGACATCATGTTTATTATACTATACTACAGACATCATGTTTATTATACTATACTACAGACATCATGTTCATCATGTTTATTATACTATACTACAGACATCATGTTTATTATACTATACTACAGACATCATGTTTATTATACTATACTACAGACATCATGTTTATTATACTATACTACAGACATCATGTTTATTATACTATACTACAGACATCATGTTTATTATACTATACTACAGACATCATGTTTATTATACTATACTACAGACATCATGTTCATCATGTTTATTATACTATACTACAGGCATCATGTTTATTATACTATACTACAGACATCATGTTTATTATACTATACTACAGACATCATGTTTATTATACTATACTACAGACATCATGTTCATCATGTTTATTATACTATACTACAGACATCATGTTTATTATACTATACTACAGACGCCATGTTTATTATACTATACTACAGACGTCATGTTTATTATACTATACTACAGACATCATGTTTATTATACTATACTACAGACATCATGTTTATTATACTATACTACAGATGTCATGTTTATTATACTATACTACAGACATCATGTTTATTATACTACACTACAGACATCATGTTCATCATGTTTATTATACTATACTACAGACATCATGTTCATCATGTTTATTATACTATACTACAGACGTCATGTTTATTATACTATACTACAGACATCATGTTTATTATACTATACTTCAGACATAATGTTCATCATGTTTATTATACTATACTACAGACATCATGATTATTATACTATACTACAGACATCATGTTTATTATACTATACTACAGACGTCGTGTTTATTATACTATACTACAGACATCATGTTTATTATACTATACTACGGACATCATGTTTATTATACTATACTACAGACATCATGTTTATTATACTATACTACAGACATCATGTTTATTATACTATACTACAGACATCATGTTTATTATACTATACTACAGACATCATGTTCATCATGTTTATTATACTATACTACAGACATCATGTTTATTATACTATACTACAGACATCATGTTCATCATGTTTATTATACTATACTACAGACATCATGTTTATTATACTATACTACAGACATAATGTTTATTATTCTATAATACAGACATCATGTTCATCATGTTTATTATACTATACTACAGACATCATGTTTATTATACTATACTACAGACGTCATGTTTATTATACTATACTACAGACATCATGTTTATTATACTATACTACAAACATCATGTTTATTATACTATACTACAGACATCATGTTTATTATACTATACTACAGACATAATGTTTATTATACTATACTACAGACATCATGTTCATCATGTTTATTATACTATACTACAGACATCATGTTTATTATACTATACTACAGACATCATGTTTATTATACTATACTACAGACATCATGTTTATTATACTATACTACAGACATCATGTTTATTATACTATACTACAGACATCATGTTCATCATGTTTATTATACTATACTACAGACATCATGTTTATTATACTATACTACAGACATCATGTTCATCATGTTTATTATACTATACTACAGACATCATGTTTATTATACTATACTACAGACATCATGTTCATCATGTTTATTATACTATACTACAGACATCATGTTTATTATACTATACTACAGACATCATGTTTATTATACTATACTACAGACATCATGTTTATTATACTATACTACAGACATGATGTTTATTATACTATACTACAGACATCATGTTTATTATACTATACTACAGACATCATGTTTATTATACTATACTACAGACATCATGTTTATTATACTATACTACAGACATCATGTTCATCATGTTTATTATACTATACTACAGACATCATGTTTATTATACTATACTACAGACATCATGTTTATTATACTATACTACAGACATCATGTTTATTATACTATACTACAGACATCATGTTTATTATACTATACTACAGACATCATGTTTATTATACTATACTACAGACATCATGTTTATTATACTATACTACAGACATCATGTTCATCATGTTTATTATACTATACTACAGGCATCATGTTTATTATACTATACTACAGACATCATGTTTATTATACTATACTACAGACATCATGTTTATTATACTATACTACAGACATCATGTTCATCATGTTTATTATACTATACTACAGACATCATGTTTATTATACTATACTACAGACGCCATGTTTATTATACTATACTACAGACGTCATGTTTATTATACTATACTACAGACATCATGTTTATTATACTATACTACAGACATCATGTTTATTATACTATACTACAGATGTCATGTTTATTATACTATACTACAGACATCATGTTTATTATACTACACTACAGACATCATGTTCATCATGTTTATTATACTATACTACAGACATCATGTTCATCATGTTTATTATACTATACTACAGACATCATGTTTATTATACTATACTACAGACATCATGTTTATTATACTATACTACAGACATCATGTTTATTATACTATACTACAGACATCATGTTTATTATACTATACTACAGACATCATGTTTATTATACTATACTACAGACATCATGTTTATTATACTATACTACAGACGTCATGTTTATTATACTACACTACAGACATCATGTTCATCATGTTTATTATACTATACTACAGACATCATGTTCATCATGTTTATTATACTATACTACAGACATCATGTTTATTATACTATACTACAGACATCATGTTTATTATACTATACTACAGACATCATGTTTATTATACTATACTACAGACGTCATGTTTATTATACTATACTACAGACATCATGTTTATTATACTATACTACAGACATCATGTTTATTATACTATACTACAGACGTCATATTTATTATACTATACTACAGACATCATGTTTATTATACTATACTACAGACATCATGTTTATTATACTATACTACAGACATCATGTTTATTATACTATACTACAGACATCATGTTTATTATACTATACTACAGACATCATGTTTATTATACTATACTACAGACATCATGTTTATTATACTATACTACAGACGTCATGTTTATTATACTATACTACAGACATCATGTTTATTATACTATACTACAGACATCATGTTTATTATACTATACTACAGACATCATGTTCATCGTGTTTATAGGTCATTAAAACATTGGCATTCTATGTAAAATGTTGAACATTTGCAGTAATATATTTTGAAAGTACATGATGAGACTTTATACCTGGGTTTTCTATCACACAAACTTGACAGTAGAAAAGGCCTCGTATACACAGAACACAGTAGAAAAGGCCTCGTATACACAGAACACTTTTTGCGGAAAGAGACTAGGGCAACTGTGTGTGTGTGTGTGTGTGCCTGCCGATCCACAGTTACTCTAACGACAATCAATTACAACTCTCTTCTAATTTAATTGATATAATAGATTTTTATTTTACCTCTCTTCTTGTCCTCCTTTACAGTAACACGTAAGGCAGATCCCCGGGCTGTGTTTAAATGATGGATGTTGTTAAGGACAGCGTTTAAATCATGTAAGTAGTAGTAGTCAGTGCCTGGGGCTGTTTAAAGGACGGTCGGGGTTTAGTGAGTGAAGAAGAAACAGTTTGGACATGGTAAGTAATGGCTAATTAGAGACAAGCCCAGTCTACCTGAAGTAAATGTATCTAGAAGGAATCCACGATGGACACGGCACGGAAATAACCCAAATGAACTCTAGTTATATTAATAATAATAACCCAACTCATCATAAACTCTAGTGTTTGTGTGTGTTCTAGGGGTTTTGGATACTCAGTTTGTGCTTCCACAGTCACCAGGGGGATGGAAGGATGGAAAGAGAGGGAGAGAGGGAGAGAGGGAGAAATAGAGAGAGAAAGGGATGGAGGGAGGCGACCAGTGTGTGCATGACCTGGAGCATATCGACAGCATCCATTAAAATAGGAAGAGAGAGTGACAAAGAGAGAGAGAGAGAGAGAGAGAGAGAGAGAGAGAGAGACAGAGACGGAGAGAGAGAGAGAGAGAGAGAGAGAGAGAGAGAGAGAGAGAGATAGACAGAGACAGAGACAGAGACAGAGAGAGAGAGACAGAGACAGAGACAGAGACAGAGAGAGAGAGACAGAGAGAGAGACGGAGAGAGAGACAGAGAGAGAGAGAGAGACAGAGAGAGAGAGAGAGACAGAGAGAGATACAGTTGACCTGCTATTTCATATGGTTCCGAGAGGGGAGAGAGGGGACGGAGGGGATGGGAGAGGTTAGAGGAGGAGAGTAGAGGAGGAGAGGATAGAGGCGGGGAGGATAGAGGAGGGGAGGATAGAGGGGAGGAGAGGATAGAGGAGAGGAGGATAGTAGAGTAGGAGAGGATAGAGGAGGAGAGGATAGGGGAGGGGAAGATAGAGGGGAGGATAAAGGAGGGGAGGAGAGGATAGAGGAAAGAAGGAGAGGACAGAGGAGACGAGGAGAGGATAGAGGAGAGGAGGAGAGGATAGAGGAGAGGAGGAGAGGATAGAGGAGAGGGATAGAGGAGAGGGTAGAGAGGGGAGGATAGAGGGGAAGGGAGAGAGGTGAGGATAGAGGGGAGGGATAGAGGAGAGGAGGATAGAGGGGAGGATAAAGGAGGGGAGGAGAGGATAGAGGAAAGAAGGAGAGGACAGAGGAGAGGAGGAGATGATAGAGGAGAGGAGGAGAGGATAGAGGAGAGGGATAGAGGAGAGGAGGAGAGGATAGAGGAGAGGGATAGAGGAGAGGAGGATAGAGGAGAGGAGGAGAGGATAGAGGAGAGGGATAGAGGAGAGGAGGAGAGGATTGAGGAGAGGGATAGAGGAGAGGAGGATAGAGGGGAGGATAAAGGAGGGGAGGAGAGGATAGAGGAAAGAAGGAGAGGACAGAGGAGAGGAGGATAGAGGGGAGGAGGATAGAGGAGAGGAGGAGAGTACAGAGGAGAGGGATAGAGGAGAGGAGGATAGAGGAGGGGAGGAGAGGATAGAGGAGGGGAGGATAGAGGGGAGGATAGAGGAGGGGAGGATAGAGGGGAGGAGAGGATAGAGGAGAGGAGGATAGTAGAGGAGGAGAGGATAGTGGAGGAGAGGATAGGGGAGGGGAGGATAGAGGGGAGGATAAAGGAGGGGAGGAGAGGATAGAGGAAAGAAGGAGAGGAAAGAGGAGAGGAGGAGAGGATAGAGGAGAGGAGGAGAGTATAGAGGAGAGGAGGAGAGGATAGAGGAGAGGATAGAGGAGAGGGATAGAGGAGAGGGTAGAGAGGGGAGGATAGAGGGGAGGGGAGAAAGGTGAGGATAGAGGGGAGGGATAGAGGAGAGGAGGATAGAGGGGAGGATAAAGGAGGGGAGGAGAGGATAGAGGAAAGAAGGAGAGGACAGAGGAGAGGAGGAGATGATAGAGGAGAGGAGGAGAGGATAGAGGAGAGGGATAGAGGAGAGGAGGAGAGGATAGAGGAGAGGGATAGAGGAGAGGAGGATAGAGGAGAGGAGGAGAGGATAGAGGAGAGGGATAGAGGAGAGGAGGAGAGGATTGAGGAGAGGGATAGAGGAGAGGAGGATAGAGGGGAGGATAAAGGAGGGGAGGAGAGGATAGAGGAAAGAAGGAGAGGACAGAGGAGAGGAGGATAGAGGGGAGGAGGATAGAGGATAGGAGGAGAGTACAGAGGAGAGGGATAGAGGAGAGGATGATAGAGGAGGGGAGGAGAGGATAGAGGAGGGGAGGATAGAGGGGAGGAGAGGATAGAGGAGGAGAGGATAGAGGAGGGGATGATAGAGGGGAGGATAAATAAGGGGAGGAGAGGATAGAGGAAAGAAGGAGAGGATAGAGGAGAGGGATAGAGGAGAGGAGGAGAGGATAGAAGAGAGGGGAGAGAGGGGAGGATAGAGGGGAGGAGGAGAGGATAGAGGAGCGGATAGAGGAGGGGAGGATAGAGGAGGGGAGGAGAGGATAGAGGAGAGGAGGAGAGGATAGAGGAGAGGGATAGAGGAGAGGAGGAGAGGATAGAGGAGAGGGGAGAGAGGGGAGGATAGAGGAAAGAAGGAGAGGACAGAGGAGAGGAGGAGAGGAGAGGAGAGGAGAGGAGGATAGAGGAGGGGAGGATAGAGGGGAGGAGGAGAGGATAGAGGAGAGGATAGAGGAGGGGAGGATAGAGGAGTGGAGGAGAGGATAGAGGAGAGAAGGAGAGGATAGAAGAGAGGAGGAGAGGATAGAGGAGAGGGAGAGAGGAGAGGAGGAGAGGATAGAGGAGAGGGGAGAGAGGGGAGGAGGAGAGGAAAGAAGGAGAGGACAGAGGAGAGGAGGAGAGGATAGGGGAGAGGAGGAGAGGATAGAGGAGAGGGATAGAGGAGAGGAGGAGAGGATAGAGGAGAGGGGGGAGAGGGGAGGAGAGGATAGAGGAGAGGAGAAGAGGATAGAGGAGAGGGATAGAGGAGAGGAGTAGAGGATAGAGGAGAGGGATAGAGGAGAGGGTAGAGAGGGGAGGACAGAGGATAGAGGGGAGGATAGAGGAGAGGGGGAGAGGATAGAAGAGAGGGGAGAGAGGGGAGGATAGAAGAGAGGGGAGGATAGAAGAGAGGGGAGAGAGCGGAGGATAGAAGAGAGTGGAGGATAGAAGAGAGGGGAGAGAGTGTAGGATAGAAGAGAGTGGAGGATAGAAGAGAGGGGAGAGAGTGGAGGATAGAAGAGAGGGGAGGATAGAAGAGAGGGGAGGATAGAAGAGAGGGGAGAGAGGGGAGGATAGAAGAGAGTGGAGGATAGAAGAGAGGGGAGAGAGGGGAGGATAGAAGAGAGGGGAGGATAGAAGAGAGGGGAGTATAGAAGAGAAGGGAGAGAGGGGAGGATAGAAGAGAGGGGAGGATAGAAGAGGGGAGAGAGGGGAGGATAGAAGAGAGGGGAGAGAGTGGAGGATAGAAGAGAGGGGA
>NW_027258224.1:15000-52500 GCF_045791955.1 Oncorhynchus clarkii lewisi | reverse complement strand
GGCTACCCGTCCTGTTGGGGGAGGGACAGGCTACCCGTCCTGTTGGGGGAGGGACAGGCTACCCGTCCTGTTGGGGGAGGGACAGGCTACCCGTCCTGTTGGGGGAGGGACAGGCTACCCGTCCTGTTGGGGGAGGATGCAGAGAGCTGTGGGTTGGCAGCGCACTACATTGCTGCCTGCCATAAGTTGAGGGACAGTGTCTGACAGACCAATCAACCTGCACATGTCCTCTATTGTATGCTTCTTGTTCAATGTATGGTTATTTTGACACTTGGTTATTGTTGTTACTGTTGTCCCATTGACAATTTTGATTCTCATTTTTATTTTTATATTCTAAATATCCAAAATAAGCTTTGGCAATATGTACATTGTTATGTCATGCCAATAAAGCGGAAAAAAAATTGAAAGAGAGAGAGAGACAGATATGTCTCATCAATATGTAGGCTGTTTCGACCCAGCTAGAACAATCTCTGTACAACAATCTCTGGGCTGCTTGGAGCCGGAAAGCCGTGATCCTAGAGGAAATGTCCACCAGGCCTTGCCCACCCTCGTACAGTGGCAGATACAGGGCTGCAGCTTTGATCCAGTGTTGTCCAGACCAGAAGAAATTGACAAGGGTCCTCTGAAGCTCTTGTATCAGACCCTTTGGTGGCTGTAAAATCATTAGTCTGTGCCACAGGGTAGAAGCAGCAAGATTATTAGCTACCAGGACCCGTCCCCTATAGGACAGCTGGGGCAACACCCATTTCCACCTTGACAGTCTGGCACACACTTTCTCCACTACACCCTCCCAGTTCTTTTTCTGAAAGACATTGGAGCCTAGAAAAACTCCCAAAGTCTTCATTCCATCTCTGCCCCACTGAAGCCCCCCTGGTAACCGTGGAGCGGACCCCATCTGAAGCTGACCTGCCCACAGCGCTTCACTCTTTCCCCAATTGACTCTAGCTGAGGAGGCCCCCTCATACACCTTTAAAGTGTTTGAGAGAACCTTAACATCCTCAACCCCTGTAATAAAAACGATCACGTCATCTGCATACGCAGACAGTGCTATCGTGGGACCCTTCATTACACCTGGCACAGAGAAACCAGTAAGCTTCGCTCTTAAAAAACAAAGCATTGGTTCAATCGCCAGACTATATAACTGCCCTGAAATTGGGCATCCCTGCCTGATGCCCCTTTCGACAGGGATGGGGCAACTCAAACCACCACCAACCTTCACCATACACGAGGCTCCAGCATACAGTAAATTCACCCAAGACAGAAAAACATCCCCAAACCCAAAGGCTTTCATTGTTTTAAACAAGTACTGGTGGTCCACACGATCAAAAGCCTTCTCTTGATCCAACGAAAGTAAACCCACATTTACATCAGACAGTTTACAAATGTCTAAAACATCTCTTATCAGAAACAAGTTGTCAACAATAGAGCGATCAGGTACACAGTAGGACTGGTCCTTGTGGATCAACAATCCCAGATACTCTTTCAACCTGTTTGAGAGACATTTAGAAACAATTTTGTATTCTGCGCACAGCAAGGCAACAGGTCTCCAATTTTTTTTGAGAGCCAAATCCCCCTTTTTTGGCAACAGTGAAAGCACCGCACGTTGACAGGATACAGGAAGAGAACCCTCATGAAAAGATTCACACACCATTTCATAAAAATCCTCCCCAATAGACCCCCAAAAGCGCTTATAAAACTCAGATGGTAAACCATCGATGCCAGGGGCTCGGCCTGTTGAGAGCTGCATAACTGCTGTGGACAGCTCTTGCAGTGTAATATCAGCGTCCAATGCGACTCTCTGCTCAGGTCCCAATTGAGGAAGACCGTGTAACAACTGTTCAGTACATAAAGAGTCACAATCCTCCGCCTTATAAAGGGATGAGTAAAAATCCACGGCATGTTGACGCATTTCAATATCATTCGTGGTCACCTTCCCATCAGGGAGACGAAGGCAGACGTTGAAATTTTGCGTTGAAATTTCGACTGTCCTAGGTTGAAAAAAAAGCTCTAGGAGCATCCATATCCTTGAGGGAAGCGAAACGAGACCTAATCAAGGCACCCTTCACTCTTTCATGCAGAAACGACCTCAGTTCATGTCTCTTGTCCTGTAAGTTCATGACTAGTCCAGGGTCGTTCTGAGTGAGCAGCTTCAATTCAGTAGATTTGATGTCCTGTTCAAGGGCCTTGATAGTCTCTTTAAAGTCAATTTGAGACAGAGCAGTATACTGTTGACAAAAAACTTGTATTTGGGCCTTCCCAACCTCCCACCATTGTCTCAAGGACTCAAAATTCCCTTTTATACCCCTCCATTTTTCCCAAAACAACAAAAACCTGTCACAAAACATGACATCATGTAACAATTTAACATTAAAATACAAATAAGGCGATGACCGTCGTGGACAGGACAAGTGAATATCAACAGTAACAATATGATGATCAGAGAAACCCACAGGAGTAATGGCACACTTTCCAACCCTACTACAGTAGTGATCAGATACATACAACCTGTCTAACCTTGCTGCACTGACACGACCTTCATTAATTTTTAGCCATGTGTACTGCCTAACTTTTGCATTCCTTACTCTCCACACATCAGAGAGCTCAAACTCAGTTAATAGGCCAGACAGACAAGTGGCTGACCGCAGGTGAGGTTCTTCAGCGGTGCGATCAACAGTAAAATCCACTGTACAGTTCCAGTCACCCCTAAAACCATACACCCCTCTTGGTCACACTGTCTTAAGGTTTTCTTTATTTGATCAAATATAGCAATACGCTCTGTACCCTCATTCGGAGCATAAACATTCAAAAAAACAAACAGAAACCCCATAACATCCACCTTGACCAATAAAACCCGACCCTTGACAATCTCTGTTGTAGATACCACAGTCACCCCTAAGCCTGAGGAAAACAAGATTGCCACCCCTGCACTGAAATTAGTACCATGACTGAGTACATGCTGCCCCTCCCACCACATACCCCAGTCAACCTCATTTTCCTCATCACTATGTGTCTCCTGTAGGAAAACTACATTAAGCCTTTTCTGTTTTATTACTTCTAATACCCAAGCCCTCTTATTCCTGTCCCTTCCCCCATTAATATTGAGAGAACCTACCCTTAGTACCTCCATATAGAAAAGAGAAAAGAAAAGCAGAAGAAACCACAGAGAAACCAACGAGAAAAAAGACACCCTATGAAGCATGATCATCATCATTATTTTTATTTATTCTCTTAACCTGAACACGTTTCCCACCACCTTTTGCTGCTGCAACAGCAGTAACACATTTCCTCAAGCGAAACCGCTTCTTCTCACTCAAATGGTCTAACCCCACCGTCTTCTGTAACATCACAGCTGACCTCACAAACTTATCAACATCAAAATAATCTGCCAATTTGACAGATTTCCCAAAAGTCTGATCCAGAAACTCATTTACCTCCTCTAGATCATAAACTGAGTCCTCACCAGCAGCTGTCATATCTAAAGAGATATCCATATCATTCTCCTGATCCTCAGCTGAGACCACAGACAACTGACTCCCCTCTACCACATCCCTTTCAACACTCCCCACTTGCACCTCATCACTCGTACCAGGCATCTCCTCCACTACCTGGGAGACTAGCCCCACCCGAACATCACTACTCATAGTAGGCATCTTCTCCACTAACTGGGAGCCTAGCTCCACATGAACCCCAGCACTCGTAGTGGGCATCTCCTCTACTACCTTGGAGCTTAGCTCCACATGAAAACCCTCATGTACCTCATTACTCGTAGTGGGCATCTCCTCCACTACCTGGGAGCCTAGCTCTGCATGAACCCCAGCACTCGTAGTGGGCATCTCCTCCACTACCTGGGAGCCTAGCTCCACATGAAAACCCTCCTGAACCTCATTACTCGTAGTGGGCATCTCCTCCACTACCTGGGAGCCTAGCTCCACATGAATCCCCTCCTGTACCCCGTTACTCACAATGGGCATATCCTCCACTCCCTGGGAGCCTAGCTCCACATGAACCCCCTCCTTTACCCCAGCACTCATACTGGGCACCTGTTCACCAGTCTGAGGAACTGGCTCTTCAGATACATCCTTACCTTCTACAACAATACTTTTCTGTAGCATAACATTTCCCTCTAATACAAGTTGCAACCCCGTGCCCTCAACAGGGATAACTTGTTCCTCAGCACCAGGTGCTTGTGGCTGCTCTGCCGCTGTCGGCCCACCTCTCCCTACATCAGTGGGCCCAGGCGTTACGATGACCACCTGCGCCCCTCCCTCGGCCTTCTCCCTTTTCGGGCAAGCATGTCGCTTATGACCAACATCCCCACACTCAAAACACCGTTGACTACCCATACTAGCATAAGCCATATACAATCTATTGTCATACTTGACTTTAAACGATAACTCTAAAGTCTGCTCCGGTGAGTCCAAAAACATAAACACCTGTCGCCGAAATGACATTTCAACGCCGGGTGTTTGCAACCCAATGGAACAACCTTAATTGAACTGGCGAACTTCCCAAAGCGCAATAACTCGCGCTCCAACAGCTCATTTGGAATAAACGGTGGTACATTTGAAATCGTTACCCTTGTTGACGGAGAAAAAAGCGGCGTAACTTGAATAAACATTCCTTTAAGAATTACACCATGCTCAACCATCCGATCAACCAGACATTCTTCTTTAAGAAATACCACCACAGCTTTATTCATCCGGGATGCATAAGCAATATTCTCATAGCCTACCTTCTCTCCTACGGCGACCAGAAACTCCTCCACCGTGACAGTAGCTTCAGTAACACACCTAAAGCCGCGCCAAAGTGACAGGGACGGCATCCCCATTCGGGCTGCCATCCCCGCCAAAATCAGGGAAATTTCGATACGAAAAACTAAAAACTTAATTCTACCACAACAAAAAAAGTAAAAAAAAATAACCTTAATCATGCACAGAAGAAAACCAAGAAAATGCCACCAAGAAATAGCAAACCGAAAGAAAGTTGTGAATATCTAACTCTCCACAACACACGCACTCCTTCACTCAAACAATTCCCAGCATGCACCAATCACTCCCAGCATGCAGAGAGAGAGAGAGAGAGAGAGAGAGAGAGAGAGAGAGAGAGAGACAGAGAGAGAGAGAGAGAGAGAGAGACAGAGAGAGAGAGAGAGAGAGTGAGAGAGAGACAGAGAGAGAGAGGGAGGGGGAGAGAGAGACAGAGAGAGAGAGAGAGAGAGAGAGAGAGAGAGAGAGAGACAGAGAGAGAGAGAGAGAGAGAGAGACAGAGAGAGAGAGAGAGACAGAGAGAGACAGAGAGAGAGAGACAGAGAGAGAGAGAGAGAGAGAGAGAGAGACAGAGAGAGAGAGAGAGAGAGAGAGAGAGAGAGAGGGAGAGAGAGACAGAGAGAGAGAGAGAGGGGGAGAGAGAGACAGAGAGAGAGAGACAGAGAGAGAGAGAGAGAAAGCGGGAGAGAGAGACAGAGAGAGAGAGAGAGAGAGAGAGGGGGAGAGAGAGACAGAGAGAGAGAGAGACAGAGAGAGAGGGTCTGCTATACAAACTGATGGAAAGTGGTGTTGGGGGTAAGACATACGACATTATAAAATCCATGTACACAAACAACAAGTGTGCGGTTAAAATTGGCAAAAAACACACACATTTCTTCACACAGGGTCGTGGGGTTAGACAGGGATGCAGCTTAAGCCCCACCCTCTTCAACATATATATCAACGAATTGGCACGGGCACTAGAAAAGTCTGCAGCACCCGGCCTCACCCTACTAGAATCCAAGTCAAATGAATGAATCCAAGTCAAATGTCTGCTGTTTGCTGATGATGTGGTGCTTCTGTCACCAACCAAGGAGGGCCTACAGCAGCACCTAGATCTTATGCACAGATTCTGTCAGACCTGGGCCCTGACAGTAAATCTCAGTAAGACCAAAATAATGGTGTTCCAAAAAAGGTCCAGTCACCAGGACCACAAATACAAATTCCATCTAGACACTTTTGCCCTAGAGCACACAAAAAACTATACACACCTTGGCCTAAACATCAGCGCCACAGGTAACTTCCACAAAGCTGTGAACGATCTGAGAGACAAGGCAAGAAGGGCATTTGATGCCATCAAAAGGAACATACATTTCAACAGACCAATTAGGATTTGGCAAAAAATACTTGAATCAGTCATAGAGCCCATTGCCCTTTATGGTTGTGATGTCTGGGGTCTGCTCACCAACCAAGACTTCACAAAATGGGACAAACACCAAATTGAGACTCTGCACGCAGAATTCTGCAAAAATATCCTCCGTGTACAACGTAGAACACCAAATTATGCATGCAGAGCAGAATTAGGCCGATACCCACTAATTATCAAAATCCAGAAAAGAGCCGTTAAATTCTATAACCACCTAAAAGGAAGCGATTCCCAAACCTTCCATAACAAAGCCATCACCTACAGAGAGATGAACCTGGAGAAGGGTCCCCTAAGCAAACTGGTCCTGGGGCTCTGTTCACAAACACAAACACACCCTACAGAGCCCCAGGACAGTAGTACAATTAGACCCAACCAAATCACGAGAAAACAAAAAGATAACTACTTGACACATTGGAAATAATATTTGGCCCTAAACAGAGAGTACACAGCGGCAGAATACCTGACCACTGTGACTGACCCAAAATTAAGGAAAGCTTTGACTATGTACAGACTCAGTGAGCATAGCCTTGCTATTGAGAAAGGCCGCCGTAGGCAGACATGGCTCTCAAGAGAAGACAGGCTATGTGCTCACTGCCCACAAAATGAGGTGGAAACTGAGCTGCACTTCCTAACCTCCTGCCCAATGTATGACCATATTAGAGAGACATATTTCCCTCAGATTACACAGATCCACAAAGAATTTGAAAACAAATCCAATTTTGAAAAACTCCCATATCTACTGGGTGAAATTCCACAGTGTGCCATGACAGCAGCAAGATTTGTGACCTGTTGCCACGAGAAAAGGGCAACCAGTGAAGAACAAACACCATTGTAAATACAACCCATATTTATGCTTATTTATTTTATCTTGTGTCCTTTAACCATTTGTACATTGTTAAAACACTGTATATATATTTAATATGACATTTGTAATGTCTTTATTGTTTTGGAACTTCTGTATGTGTAATGTTTACTGTTAATTTTTATTGTTTATTTCACTTTATATTTTCACTTTATATATTATCTACCTCATTTGCTTTGGCAATGTTAACACATGTTTCCCATGCCAATGAAGCCCTTGAATTGAATTGTATTGATTGAGAGAGAGAAAGAGAGAGAGAGAGAGAGACAGAGAGAGAGAGAGAGAGAGAGAGAGAGAGAGAGAGAGACAGAGAGAGAGAGAGAGAGAGGGGCGGGAGGAGAGAGAGAGAGAAAGAGATGGGGGGAGAGAGAGAGAGAGAGAAAGAGATGGGGGGGAGAGAGAGAGAGAGGGACAGAGAGAGAGAGAGAGAGATGGCGGGAAAGAGAGAGAGAGGGACAGAGAGAGAGAGAGAGAGAGAGAGAGAGATGGGGGGGAGAGAGAGAGAGAGGGACAGAGAGAGAGAGAGAGATGGGGGGAGAGAGAGAGAGAGAGAGAGATGGGGGGAAAGAGAGAGAGAGGGACAGAGAGAGAGAGAGAGAGAGATAGAGATGGGGGGGAGAGAGAGAGAGAGGGACAGAGAGAGAGAGAGAGATGGGGGAGAGAGAGAGAGATAGAGAGAGAGAGAGGGACAGAGGTCGCCTGAAAGAATCACTAGAAATCACAGTCACAACTAATCTCTTCATTTTATCTCTTTTCTTTTTCAATCCCTTTCTTACGGTGGATCTCTCATTCCTCCTCTCAATGCCATCTGTTCATCTTTTACTGAGAAGGAGCTCACAGTCCTCCCTCCCTCCCCCATTATCTCCCTCTCTAATACACATATAAACACCCCCCACACACAGGATACCACTATCAGACCCCCCCTCCACAACCCGCGCATCTCGCTCCCTCCTCCCCTTTTCCCTTGTTCATTAGAAAGTAAAAGCTTTTCCCTAAATCTCTACCTCAGTGGCTTGGTAGGGTCAAGGCTTTAATATCACACACACACACACACACACACACACACACACACACACACACACACACACACACACACACACACACACACTACACACACACGCACCCTACACACACACACACACACACACACACACACACACACACACACACACACACACACACACACACACACACACTACACACACACGCACCCTACACACACACACACACACACACACACACACACACACACAAGTTAATACCCGCCCCCCTCCTCCTCCCTCCTCCTTCCATCCCAGGGGCATATGTTTGGAGAAAGCAAGCATCTGCTCCCTGAGAGGGATTTGTGCGGCAATTCTGGTCCAAGAGTCACCACAGAGAGGGCCAGTCTCTAGGCCAGTCACTAGGCCAGTCTCTAGGCCAGTCGCTAGGCCAGTCTCTAGGCCAGTCTCTAGGCCAGTCGCTAGGCCAGTCTCTAGGCCAGTCGCTGGGCCAGTCGCTGGGCCAGTCTCTAGACCAGTCTCTAGGCCAGTCTCTAGGCCAGTCGCTAGGCCAGTCTCTAGGCCAGTCTCTAGGCCAGTCGCTGGGCCAGTCTCTAGGCCAGTCTCTAGGCCAGTCTCTAGGCCAGTCACTAGGCCGGTCGCTGGGCCAGTCGCTAGGCCAGTCTCTAGGCCAGTCTCTAGGCCAGTCGCTAGGCCAGTCTCTAGGCCAGTCTCTAGGCCAGTCTCTAGGCCAGTCTCTAGGCCAGTCGCTGGGCCAGTCGCTGGGCCAGTCTCTAGGCCAGTCTCCTGGCCAGTCTCTAGGCCAGTCGCTAGGCCAGTCTCTAGGCCAGTCTCTAGGCCAGTCGCTGGGCCAGTCTCTAGGCCAGTCGCTGGGCCAGTCGCTAGGCCAGTCTCTAGGTCAGTCTCTAGGCCAGTCGCTGGGCCAGTCGCTGGGCCAGTCTCTAGGCCAGTCTCTAGGCCAGTCTCTAGGCCAGTCGCTAGGCCAGTCTCTAGGCCAGTCTCTAGGCCAGTCGCTGGGCCAGTCTCTAGGCCAGTCGCTGGGCCAGTCGCTAGGCCAGTCGCTGGGCCAGTCTCTAGGCCAGTCGCTGGGCCAGTCGCTAGGCCAGTCTCTAGGCCAGTCTCTAGGCCAGTCTCTAGGCCAGTCTCTAGGCCAGTCGCTAGGCCAGTCGCTAGGCCAGTCTCTAGGCCAGTCGCTAGGCCGGTCGCTGGGCCAGTCGCTAGGCCAGTCGCTGGGCCAGTCGCTGGGCCAGTCTCTAGGCCAGTCCCTAGGCCAGTCTCTAGGCCAGTCTCTAGGCCAGTCGCTAGGCCAGTCTCTAGGCCAGTCTCTAGGCCAGTCGCTAGGCCAGTCGCTAGGCCAGTCTCTAGGCCAGTCACTGGGCCAGTCGCTAGGCCAGTCTCTAGGCCAGTCGCTGGGCCAGTCGCTAGGCCAGTCTCTAGGCCAGTCTCTAGGCCAGTCGCTAGGCCAGTCGCTGGGCCAGTCTCAAGGCCAGTCGCTGGGCCAGTCTCTAGGCCAGTCTCTAGGCCAGTCGCTGGGCCAGTTGCTAGGCCAGTCTCTAGGCCAGTCACTGGGCCAGTCGCTAGGCCAGTCTCTAGGCCAGTCTCTAGGCCAGTCTCTAGGCCAGTCGCTAGGCCAGTCGCTGGGCCAGTCGCTAGGCCAGTCGCTGGGCCAGTCTCTAGGCCAGTCTCTAGGCCAGTCTCTAGCCCAGTCGCTGGGCCAGTCGCTAGGCCAGTCTCTAGGCCAGTCGCTGGGCCAGTCTCTAGGCCAGTCGCTAGGCCAGTCTCTAGGCCAGTAGCTGGGCCAGTCTCTAGGCCAGTCGCTGGGCCAGTCGCTGGGCCAGTCTCTAGACCAGTCTCTAGGCCAGTCTCTAGGCCAGTCGCTAGGCCAGTCTCTAGGCCAGTCTCTAGGCCAGTCGCTGGGCCAGTCTCTAGGCCAGTCTCTAGGCCAGTCTCTAGGCCAGTCACTAGGCCGGTCGCTGGGCCAGTCGCTAGGCCAGTCTCTAGGCCAGTCTCTAGGCCAGTCGCTAGGCCAGTCTCTAGGCCAGTCTCTAGGCCAGTCTCTAGGCCAGTCTCTAGGCCAGTCGCTGGGCCAGTCGCTGGGCCAGTCTCTAGGCCAGTCTCCTGGCCAGTCTCTAGGCCAGTCGCTAGGCCAGTCTCTAGGCCAGTCTCTAGGCCAGTCGCTGGGCCAGTCTCTAGGCCAGTCGCTGGGCCAGTCGCTAGGCCAGTCTCTAGGCCAGTCTCTAGGCCAGTCGCTGGGCCAGTCGCTGGGCCAGTCTCTAGGCCAGTCTCTAGGCCAGTCTCTAGGCCAGTCGCTAGGCCAGTCTCTAGGCCAGTCTCTAGGCCAGTCGCTGGGCCAGTCTCTAGGCCAGTCGCTGGGCCAGTCGCTAGGCCAGTCGCTGGGCCAGTCTCTAGGCCAGTCGCTGGGCCAGTCGCTAGGCCAGTCTCTAGGCCAGTCTCTAGGCCAGTCTCTAGGCCAGTCTCTAGGCCAGTCGCTAGGCCAGTCGCTAGGCCAGTCTCTAGGCCAGTCGCTAGGCCGGTCGCTGGGCCAGTCGCTAGGCCAGTCGCTGGGCCAGTCGCTGGGCCAGTCTCTAGGCCAGTCTCTAGGCCAGTCTCTAGGCCAGTCTCTAGGCCAGTCGCTAGGCCAGTCTCTAGGCCAGTCTCTAGGCCAGTCGCTAGGCCAGTCGCTAGGCCAGTCTCTAGGCCAGTCACTGGGCCAGTCGCTAGGCCAGTCTCTAGGCCAGTCGCTGGGCCAGTCGCTAGGCCAGTCTCTAGGCCAGTCTCTAGGCCAGTCGCTAGGCCAGTCGCTGGGCCAGTCTCTAGGCCAGTCGCTGGGCCAGTCTCTAGGCCAGTCTCTAGGCCAGTCGCTGGGCCAGTCGCTAGGCCAGTCTCTAGGCCAGTCACTGGGCCAGTCTCTAGGCCAGTCTCTAGGCCAGTCTCTAGGCCAGTCGCTAGGCCAGTCGCTGGGCCAGTCGCTAGGCCAGTCGCTGGGCCAGTCTCTAGGCCAGTCTCTAGGCCAGTCTCTAGCCCAGTCGCTGGGCCAGTCGCTAGGCCAGTCTCTAGGCCAGTCGCTGGGCCAGTCTCTAGGCCAGTCGCTAGGCCAGTCTCTAGGCCAGTAGCTGGGCCAGTCTCTAGGCCAGTCGCTGGGCCAGTCGCTAGGCCAGTCTCTAGGCCAATCGCTAGGCCAGTCGCTGGGCCAGTCACTGGGCCAGTCTCTAGGCCAGTCTCTAGGCCAGTCTTTAGGCCAGTCGCTAGGCCAGTCGCTAGGCCAATCTCTAGGCCAGTCTCTAGGCCAGTCTCTAGGCCAGTCGCTAGGCCAGTCTCTAGGCCAGTCGCTAGGCCAGTCGCTGGGCCAGTCTCTAGGCCAGTCTCTAGGCCAGTCTCTAGGCCAGTCTCTAGGCCAGTCGCTAGGCCAGTCGCTGGGCCAGTCTCTAGGCCAGTCGCTAGGCCAGTCGCTAGGCCAGTAGCTGGGCCAGTCTCTAGGCCAGTCGCTAGGCCAGTCGCTAGGCCAGTCTCTAGGCCAGTCTCTAGGCCAGTCTCTAGGCCAGTCTCTAGGCCAGTCGCTAGGCCAGTCTCTAGGCCAGTCGCTAGGCCAGTCGCTGGGCCAGTCTCTAGGCCAGTCTCTAGGCCAGTCTCTAGGCCAGTCGCTAGGCCAGTCGCTAGGCCAGTCGCTAGGCCAGTCTCTAGGCCAGTCTCTAGGCCAGTCTCTAGGCCAGTCGCTGGGCCAGTCGCTGGGCCAGTCGCTAGGCCAGTCGCTGGGCCAGTCGCTGGACCAGTCTCTAGGCCAGTCTCTAGGCCAGTCGCTAGGCCAGTCGCTAGGCCAGTCGCTAGGCCAGTCGCTAGGCCAGTCGCTGGGCCAGTCTCTAGGCCAGTCGCTAGGCCAGTCGCTGGGCCAGTCTCTAGGCCAGTCGCTAGGCCAGTCGCTAGGCCAGTCGCTCTGCCAGTCGCTAGGCCAGTCGCTGGGCCAGTCGCTCGGCCAGTCGCTGGGCCAGTCGCTAGGCCAGTCGCTGGGCCAGTCTCTAGGCCAGTCTCTAGGCCAGTTGCTAGGCCAGTCGCTGGGCCAGTCTCTAGGCCAGTCGCTAGGCCAGTCGCTAGGCCAGTCGCTGGGCCAGTC
This sequence comes from Oncorhynchus clarkii lewisi, assembly GCF_045791955.1. Classification (NCBI taxonomy): domain Eukaryota; kingdom Metazoa; phylum Chordata; class Actinopteri; order Salmoniformes; family Salmonidae; genus Oncorhynchus; species Oncorhynchus clarkii. Next base: position 40,358 of record NW_027258224.1, on the reverse strand, counting down.
GCTAGGCCAGTCGCTGGGCCAGTCGCTGGGCCAGTCGCTAGGCCAGTCGCTAGGCCAGTCGCTGGGCCAGTCGCTGGGCCAGTCGCTGGGCCAGTCGCTGGGCCAGTCGCTGGGCCAGTCGTTGGGCCAGCCTAGAAGGAGCAGGAAACTGGGCCCGAAACCAGAGGGTTGCTGGTTCAAATCTGATAAGAAGGATAGACTACACGGACTACACTGAGATGGAAAAGGAGAGAGAAAGAGAGAAAAGAGATAACGAGGGTGTGAAAAAGAGAGACATGCCAGATGTAGAGGGGGTAATGTAGAGAGATGCCAGATGTAGAGGGAGTAATGTAGAGAGATGCCAGATGTAGAGGGAGTAATGTAGAGAGATATCATATGTAGAGGGGGTTATGTAGAGAGATGCCAGATGTAGAGGGAGTAATGTCGAGAGATAGGAATGCCAGATGTATAGGGGGTAATGTAGAGAGATGCCAGATGTAGAGGGAGTAATGTAGAGAGATGTCAGATGTAGAGGGGGTAATGTAGAGAGATGTCAGATGTAGAGGGAGTAATATAAAGAGAGATGTCAGATGTAGAGGGGGTAATGTCGAGAGATGTCAGATGTAGAGGGAGTAATGTAGAGAGATGTCAGACATAGAGGGAGTAATGTAGAGAGATGTCAGACATAGAGGGGGTAATGTAGAGAGATGCCAGACATAGAGGGGGTAATGTAGAGAGATGCCAGACATAGAGGGGGTAATGTAGAGAGATGCCAGATGTAGAGGGGGTAATGTCGAGAGATAGGAATGCCAGATGTATAGGGGGTAATGTAGAGAGATGCCAGATGTAGAGGGAGTAATATAAAGAGAGATGTCAGATGTAGAGGGAGTAATGTAGAGAGATGTCAGACATAGAGGTGGTAATGTAGAGAGATGCCAGACATAGAGGGGGTAATATAGAGAGATGCCAGATGTAGAGGGGGTAATGTAGAGAGATGTCAGACATAGAGGGGGTAATGTAGAGAGATGCCAGACATAGAGGGGGTAATGTAGAGAGATGCCAGATGTAGAGGGGGTAATGTAGAGAGATGCCAGATGTAGAGGGAGTAATGTAGAGAGATGTCAGATGTAGAGGGGGTAATGTAGAGAGATGTCAGATGTAGAGGGAGTAATGTAGAGAGATGCCAGACATAGAGGGGGTAATGTAGAGAGATGCCAGATGTAGAGGGGGTAATGTCGAGAGATAGGAATGCCAGATGTATAGGGGGTAATGTAGAGAGATGCCATATGTAAAGGGGTAATGTAGAGAGATTCCAGATGTAGAGGGGGTAATGTCGAGAGATAGGAATGCCAGATGTAAGATGTAAGGTAATGTAGAGAGATGCCAGCTGTAGAGTCTCTAGGCCAGTCTCTAGCCCAGTCGCTGGGCCAGTCGCTAGGCCAGTCTCTAGGCCAGTCGCTGGGCCAGTCTCTAGGCCAGTCGCTAGGCCAGTCTCTAGGCCAGTAGCTGGGCCAGTCTCTAGGCCAGTCGCTGGGCCAGTCGCTGGGCCAGTCTCTAGACCAGTCTCTAGGCCAGTCTCTAGGCCAGTCGCTAGGCCAGTCTCTAGGCCAGTCTCTAGGCCAGTCGCTGGGCCAGTCTCTAGGCCAGTCTCTAGGCCAGTCTCTAGGCCAGTCACTAGGCCGGTCGCTGGGCCAGTCGCTAGGCCAGTCTCTAGGCCAGTCTCTAGGCCAGTCGCTAGGCCAGTCTCTAGGCCAGTCTCTAGGCCAGTCTCTAGGCCAGTCTCTAGGCCAGTCGCTGGGCCAGTCGCTGGGCCAGTCTCTAGGCCAGTCTCCTGGCCAGTCTCTAGGCCAGTCGCTAGGCCAGTCTCTAGGCCAGTCTCTAGGCCAGTCGCTGGGCCAGTCTCTAGGCCAGTCGCTGGGCCAGTCGCTAGGCCAGTCTCTAGGCCAGTCTCTAGGCCAGTCGCTGGGCCAGTCGCTGGGCCAGTCTCTAGGCCAGTCTCTAGGCCAGTCTCTAGGCCAGTCGCTAGGCCAGTCTCTAGGCCAGTCTCTAGGCCAGTCGCTGGGCCAGTCTCTAGGCCAGTCGCTGGGCCAGTCGCTAGGCCAGTCGCTGGGCCAGTCTCTAGGCCAGTCGCTGGGCCAGTCGCTAGGCCAGTCTCTAGGCCAGTCTCTAGGCCAGTCTCTAGGCCAGTCTCTAGGCCAGTCGCTAGGCCAGTCGCTAGGCCAGTCTCTAGGCCAGTCGCTAGGCCGGTCGCTGGGCCAGTCGCTAGGCCAGTCGCTGGGCCAGTCGCTGGGCCAGTCTCTAGGCCAGTCTCTAGGCCAGTCTCTAGGCCAGTCTCTAGGCCAGTCGCTAGGCCAGTCTCTAGGCCAGTCTCTAGGCCAGTCGCTAGGCCAGTCGCTAGGCCAGTCTCTAGGCCAGTCACTGGGCCAGTCACTAGGCCAGTCTCTAGGCCAGTCGCTGGGCCAGTCGCTAGGCCAGTCTCTAGGCCAGTCTCTAGGCCAGTCGCTAGGCCAGTCGCTGGGCCAGTCTCTAGGCCAGTCGCTGGGCCAGTCTCTAGGCCAGTCTCTAGGCCAGTCGCTGGGCCAGTCGCTAGGCCAGTCTCTAGGCCAGTCACTGGGCCAGTCTCTAGGCCAGTCTCTAGGCCAGTCTCTAGGCCAGTCGCTAGGCCAGTCGCTGGGCCAGTCGCTAGGCCAGTCGCTGGGCCAGTCTCTAGGCCAGTCTCTAGGCCAGTCTCTAGCCCAGTCGCTGGGCCAGTCGCTAGGCCAGTCTCTAGGCCAGTCGCTGGGCCAGTCTCTAGGCCAGTCGCTAGGCCAGTCTCTAGGCCAGTAGCTGGGCCAGTCTCTAGGCCAGTCGCTGGGCCAGTCGCTAGGCCAGTCTCTAGGCCAATCGCTAGGCCAGTCGCTGGGCCAGTCACTGGGCCAGTCTCTAGGCCAGTCTCTAGGCCAGTCTTTAGGCCAGTCGCTAGGCCAGTCGCTAGGCCAATCTCTAGGCCAGTCTCTAGGCCAGTCTCTAGGCCAGTCGCTAGGCCAGTCTCTAGGCCAGTCGCTAGGCCAGTCGCTGGGCCAGTCTCTAGGCCAGTCTCTAGGCCAGTCTCTAGGCCAGTCTCTAGGCCAGTCGCTAGGCCAGTCGCTGGGCCAGTCTCTAGGCCAGTCGCTAGGCCAGTCGCTAGGCCAGTAGCTGGGCCAGTCTCTAGGCCAGTCGCTAGGCCAGTCGCTAGGCCAGTCTCTAGGCCAGTCTCTAGGCCAGTCTCTAGGCCAGTCTCTAGGCCAGTCGCTAGGCCAGTCTCTAGGCCAGTCGCTAGGCCAGTCGCTGGGCCAGTCTCTAGGCCAGTCTCTAGGCCAGTCTCTAGGCCAGTCGCTAGGCCAGTCGCTAGGCCAGTCGCTAGGCCAGTCTCTAGGCCAGTCTCTAGGCCAGTCTCTAGGCCAGTCGCTGGGCCAGTCGCTGGGCCAGTCGCTAGGCCAGTCGCTGGGCCAGTCGCTGGACCAGTCTCTAGGCCAGTCTCTAGGCCAGTCGCTAGGCCAGTCGCTAGGCCAGTCGCTAGGCCAGTCGCTAGGCCAGTCGCTGGGCCAGTCTCTAGGCCAGTCGCTAGGCCAGTCGCTGGGCCAGTCTCTAGGCCAGTCGCTAGGCCAGTCGCTAGGCCAGTCGCTCTGCCAGTCGCTAGGCCAGTCGCTGGGCCAGTCGCTAGGCCAGTCGCTGGGCCAGTCGCTAGGCCAGTCGCTGGGCCAGTCTCTAGGCCAGTCTCTAGGCCAGTTGCTAGGCCAGTCGCTGGGCCAGTCTCTAGGCCAGTCGCTAGGCCAGTCGCTAGGCCAGTCGCTGGGCCAGTCGCTAGGCCAGTCGCTGGGCCAGTCGCTGGGCCAGTCGCTAGGCCAGTCGCTAGGCCAGTCGCTGGGCCAGTCGCTGGGCCAGTCGCTGGGCCAGTCGCTGGGCCAGTCGCTGGGCCAGTCGTTGGGCCAGCCTAGAAGGAGCAGGAAACTGGGCCCGAAACCAGAGGGTTGCTGGTTCAAATCTGATAAGAAGGATAGACTACACGGACTACACTGAGATGGAAAAGGAGAGAGAAAGAGAGAAAAGAGATAACGAGGGTGTGAAAAAGAGAGACATGCCAGATGTAGAGGGGGTAATGTAGAGAGATGCCAGATGTAGAGGGAGTAATGTAGAGAGATGCCAGATGTAGAGGGAGTAATGTAGAGAGATGTCATATGTAGAGGGGGTTATGTAGAGAGATGCCAGATGTAGAGGGAGTAATGTCGAGAGATAGGAATGCCAGATGTATAGGGGGTAATGTAGAGAGATGCCAGATGTAGAGGGAGTAATGTAGAGAGATGTCAGATGTAGAGGGGGTAATGTAGAGAGATGTCAGATGTAGAGGGAGTAATATAAAGAGAGATGTCAGATGTAGAGGGGGTAATGTCGAGAGATGTCAGATGTAGAGGGAGTAATGTAGAGAGATGTCAGACATAGAGGGAGTAATGTAGAGAGATGTCAGACATAGAGGGGGTAATGTAGAGAGATGCCAGACATAGAGGGGGTAATGTAGAGAGATGCCAGACATAGAGGGGGTAATGTAGAGAGATGCCAGATGTAGAGGGGGTAATGTCGAGAGATAGGAATGCCAGATGTATAGGGGGTAATGTAGAGAGATGCCAGATGTAGAGGGAGTAATATAAAGAGAGATGTCAGATGTAGAGGGAGTAATGTAGAGAGATGTCAGACATAGAGGTGGTAATGTAGAGAGATGCCAGACATAGAGGGGGTAATATAGAGAGATGCCAGATGTAGAGGGGGTAATGTAGAGAGATGTCAGACATAGAGGGGGTAATGTAGAGAGATGCCAGACATAGAGGGGGTAATGTAGAGAGATGCCAGATGTAGAGGGGGTAATGTAGAGAGATGCCAGATGTAGAGGGAGTAATGTAGAGAGATGTCAGATGTAGAGGGGGTAATGTAGAGAGATGTCAGATGTAGAGGGAGTAATGTAGAGAGATGCCAGACATAGAGGGGGTAATGTAGAGAGATGCCAGATGTAGAGGGGGTAATGTCGAGAGATAGGAATGCCAGATGTATAGGGGGTAATGTAGAGAGATGCCATATGTAAAGGGGTAATGTAGAGAGATTCCAGATGTAGAGGGGGTAATGTCGAGAGATAGGAATGCCAGATGTAAGATGTAAGGTAATGTAGAGAGATGCCAGCTGTAGAGGGCGGTAATGTAGTGAGAGAGATGCCAGATGTAGAGTGGGGTAATGTAGTGAGATGCCAGCTGCATGGAGGTAATGTAAAGAGATGCTAGATGTAGAGGGGGTAATGTAAAGAGATATGCCAGATGTAGAGGGCAGTAATGTAGAGAGATAAAGATGCCAGATGTATAGGAGGTAATGTAGTGAGAGAGATGCCAGATGTAGAAGGGGGTAATGTAGAGAGAGAGATGCCAGCTGTAGAGGGGGGTAGTGTAGTGAGACTGATGCCAGATGTAGAAGGGGGTAATGTAGAGAGAGAGATGCCAGCTGTAGAGGGGGGTAGTGTAGTGAGCCAGATGCCAGATGTAGAAGGGGGTAATGTAGAGAGAGAGACACCAGATGTAGAGGGGGTAATGTAGAGAGCGAGAGAGAGATGCCAGATGTAGAGGGGGTAATGTAAAGAGAGAGAGAGATGCCAGATACTGAAGGGGATAATGTAGAGATAATGTAGAAATGTAGAGATTTGCATTTATAATGGATCCCCATTAGCTGCTGCCAATGCAGCAGCTACTCTTCCTGGGGTTTGACAAAATTAAGGAAGTTTTACCATTTTAAAACATTATAATAGATTCACAACAGATTTCACAACACACTAAGGCCCCTACTCCACCACTACCACATATCAACAACACAAAATCCATGTGTACGTGTGTGTATAGTGTGTATGTTATCATGTGTGTGTATGTTTGAGTCTGTGCCTGTGTTTGTGTTCCTTCACAGTCCCCGCTGTTCCATAAGGTGAATTTTTATCTGTTAAAAAAAATCTGATTCTACTGTTTGCCAGCTGTAGAGGGGGATAATGTAGAGAGAGAAGAGAGAGATACCAGATGTAGAGGGAGATAATGTAGATAGAGAAGAGAGAGAGACCAGATGTAGAGGGAGATAATATATACAGTGGGGCAAAAAAGTGTTTAGTCAGCCACCAATTGTGCAAGTTCTCCCACTTAAAAAGATGAAAGAGGCCTGTAATGTTCATCATAGGTACACTTCAACTATGACAGACAAAATGAGAAAAAGAATTCCTGAAAATCACATTGTAGGATTTTTAATGAATTTATTTGCAAATTATGGTGGAAAATAAGTATTTGGTCACCTACAAACAAGCAAGATTTTTGGCTCTCACAGAGAGCTCTCACAGAGAGCTTTAAGAGGCTCCTCTGTCCTCCACTCGTTACCTGTATTAATGACACCTGTTTGAACTTGTTATCAGTATAAAAGACACCTGTCCACAACCTCAAACAGTCACACTCCAAACTTCACTATGGCCAAGACCAAAGAGCTGTCAAAGGACACCAGAAACAAAATTGTAGAACTAAATTGTAGAACTAAAGTGAGGAGCTTTTGGATGCTGAGAAATTAGAGAGTGTGACATCTTGTCATGCTAAAAATGTGTTGCTAATTTGATAAGTGAGACTTATAAGTTTGGTCATGCTTTAAAAAGTATATATATATTTAACCAGGCAAGTCAGTTAAGAACAAATTCTTATTTACAATGACGGCCGAGGAACAGTGTGTTAACCGCCTGTTCAGGGGCAGAACGACAGATTTTTACCTTGTCAGCTCGGGGATTTGAACTTGCAACCTTCCGGTTACTAGTCCAACGCTCTAACCACTAGGCTACCCTGCCGCTTAGGTTGTTATGAGTGTACTGATATAAGCGTAATGCACGTGACATCCTGGCAACTTTGAGAAATAAAATACTCTATGTCGGAGTTGTCCCTGTTGAAATTCGAGACGGTCTATGCATATTCATGAGGCTAGCATAGCATCTCCCTCTCTCTGTTGAATACAAGCGGTTGACCTCAACACCCCTCATTGAATATTTTGAAAAGCGTTACATAAATAACCAGACGTATCCACTAACCCAAAGAGAGGCGGGAACTTGACAAGCCGCCGTTCTGCTCTGTGGACAACACATCCCATTGTCAGGGTGGAGACCCAAGCATCTCCTCGTTATATCTTAGTATCTCCGACTAACACTAGGGTCTGATGCCAGGTCACACTGACACCCTCGACAGGATCTCACTCATTTGACTTCAGATTCTGATGTTTGTCTACGTTCCCCCCCCCCCCCAAACGTCAGATTTCGAGGTTTAAGGGTTAAAGTTTGGGATAGGGTTCAAAAGTTACTGTCTACCACTGGGATTGAACACATGACCTTTGAATCCGCAGTCATGACCTTTTAGATCCGGAGTCATGACCTTTGGATCCTGAGACATGACCTTTGGATCCGGAGTCATGACCTTTGGATCCGGAGTCATGACCTTTGGATCCGGAGTCATGACCTTTGGATCCGCAGTCATGGGATCACAAGCATCCACCACTCCTGTAGCAAAACTCAAGCCTACTTGATGGTAATAGCGCTCACTGTTGCCCCTCGTGGACGGTTTTGAAGGCATTTCCCGACGTCCTCAGGACATGGATAGACGTCCAATTTTGAAGTCACTCTTGAGCGATCTGGCACAAATCAAATTGAACCCAACCCGGCCCTCTACCAACAGGGCACTAAATATTCAAACCCACATTACATGGTGCCTGTGGATCCAAAGAGGCACTACTTGAAGTCTCAGGAAGGTACCACGATGCTAACAGCAGCCACTTTGTACACTTGCCTTGAATCATAGTGAAATATAAGAGTATTTCAGGCAATAATGGTCGTACTGTGTACCTCCAGATAAAAGCCTGATGATGTGATGCCCAATGACATTGAGTTTCCTTCAAACTCAGTACTGTGTGTGTGTGTGTGTGTGTGTGTGTGTGTGTGTGTGTGTGTGTGTGTGTGTTCTTTTAGAACCGATCAAAACTCTGCACGTCAACATCCTAATGACCTCAACAAAGGCCCCCCCCCCCCCTCCCCCCCACACACACACACACACACACAGACACACGCGCACACGTGCACACACACACACACACAAACACACAGACACACGCGCACACGTGCACACACACACACACACACGTGCACACACACACACACACACACACACACACACACACACATACCTACACACACACACACACACACACACACACACACACACACACACACACACACATACCTACACACACGCGCGCACACACACAGAAGACGCTTGGTCGCAGACTGACAGTCGGTCGTGTAGAGAACACAAACATAAAGAAAAGCCAGAATGTCTCATTAATAAGAAAGAAGGAGAATAATTAACATGCATGTTTTACAGAAATCAAAAATCCATTAAGGGGTAGAAAAAAAAGAAGAAGCTGCTTTTAAAAAATCTTATTTGGTCTGACGGGGGAAAGAAAACGAATGACAGCCATTTACCTTTCATTTAGACAACCTTCCGGTCGGAGAACCTTCTCTCTCTCTGTGTGTGTGTGTGTGTGTGTGTGTGTGTGTGTGTGTGTGTGTGTTTGTGTGTGTGTGTGTGTGTGTGTGTGAATCGTGTCTGTATTGCTCCCAGCTTAATGCATAGTGTATGAATCAGGATGTAGAAAGGTAATCTAATTACCATAAACGAAGGTCATTTGTACCATAACAGCTAAAACCATTACCAATGGGAAGAATGGATAGATGGTAATTTAAAGAAATACAAAGGAGGGGAGAGGGGAGGGAGGGAGGGAGGGATGGAGGGAGGGAAGGAGGGAGGGAGGGAGGGTGGGAGAGGAGGGAGGAGGAAGGGAGGGACGGTGGGAGAGGATGGAGGGAGGGAGGGAGGGAGGGAGGGAGGGAGGGAGGGAGGGAGGGAGGGATGGAGGGAGGGAGGGAGGGAGGGAGGGAGGGAGGGAGGGAGGGAGGGAGGGAGGGAGGGAGGGATGAATGGAGGGAGGGAAGGAGGGAGGGAGGGAGGGTGTGAGGGAGGGAGGGTGGGAGAGGAGGGAGGAGGAAGGGAGGGACGGTGGGAGAGGATGGAGGGATGGTGGGAGAGGATGGAGGGATTGTGGGAGAGGATGGAGGGATGGTGGGAGAGGAGGGAGGAGGGAGGGAGGGAGGGGGGGTGAGGTAGAGATGGAGAGGAAGGGATGGGGGAGGGAGGGAGGTGTTGACAGTTTGTCTTCCTCAGGGAGGTAATTGGGTTCACACGCACACACACACACACACACACACACACACACACACACACACACACACACACACACACACACACACACACACACACACACACACACACACTCTATCCTTCGAATTCAGTGACAGAAAGTATTTTAAAATTTTAAGTCCCAAACCTTAACCCTTAACCCTTAACCTTATCCAATTAGAGTTAATACTTAAACCTTAAACACTTAGAAATGTTGACGTTTGAGAAACATGGATAAACGTCCAAATGTGACGTGAGACTGTGAGAGCTGGTAGAGAGACCGAAGAAACAACATTACATATCTACTTTCTAACCGCCATGTTTTACACAGAATTGCTACTTCTAGGTACTTTTATTATGAGAACTATACGGTGGAGGAGACCAGCTTCAGATTTAAACAAACAGGACTTCATTCCTCATTCTCTTCCTGGGGAATACAGATACAGTACACACATGTCAATAAGAAAACTGAATTACTGTGCCAGAGAGGATGTGTGTGTGTCACAAAACACATATTATGAGGGGGTAGATGGATGGAGGGGTAGAGGATGGGGGGGTAGAAGGATGGAGGGGTAGAGGATAGAGGGGTAGAAGGATGGAGGGGTAGAAGGATGGAGGGGTAGAAGGATGGAGGGGTAGAGGATGGAGGGGTAGAAGGATGGAGGGGTAGAAGGATGGAGGGGTAGAGGATGGAGGGGTAGAAGGATGGAGGGGTAGAGGATGGAGGGGTTGAGGATGAAGGGGTAGAGGATGGAGGGGTAGAAGATGGAGGGGTAGAGGATGGAGGGGTAGAGGTTGGAGGGGGAGAGGATGGAGGGGTAGAAGGATGGAGTGGTAGAGGATGGAGGGGGAGAGGATGGAGGGGTAGAAGGATGGAGGGATAGAAGGATGGAGGGGTTGAAGATGGAGGGGTAGAAGGATGGAGGGGGAGAGGATGGAGGGGTAGAGGCTGGAGGGGTAGAAGGATGGAGGGGTAGAGGATGGAGGGGTAGAATGATGGAGGGGTAGAGGATGGAGGGGTAGAGGATAGCGGGGTAGAGGATAGGGGGTAGAGGATGGAGGGGTAGAAGGATGGAGGGGGAGAGGATGGAGGGGTATAAGGATGGAGGGGTAGAAGAATGGAGGGGTAGAGGATGGAGGGGTAGAGGTCAGAGGGGGTGGTGTGTGTGTTTGCGTGCATGAGTGTGTGTGTGTGTGTGTGTGTGTTTGCGTGAGTGTGTCAATGCTCAATAAGTTTTCCACAAACTGTGTAGCACAGTACATACGCACTCGCACACGAACACACACACAAACAAACACACACACACACACACACACACACACACACACACACACACACACACACACACACACACACACACACACACACACACACACACACACACTCTATCATCTCTACTGTACCTGCAGGTGCTCTTGGCATTACCTTCATCTACTTCAATCCATAGACAACATAATCCTCACAATTTCTCTATTTATTAAGATGAGAAAAATGTCACTCTCATCCTTCAAATATTCTAAGTATTCCAACTATTCTAAGTATTGTAAGTATTCTAACTATTCTAACTATTGTAAGTATTGTAAGTATTGTAAGTATTGTAAGTATTGTAAGTATTGTAAGTATTCTAAGTATTGTAAATATTCTAAGTATTGTAAATATTCTAAATATTCTAAGTATTCTAACTATTCTAAGTATTCTAAGTATTCTAACTATTCTAAGTATTGTAAATATTCTAAGTATTCTAAGTATTCTAACTATTCTAACTATTCTAAATATTCTAAGTATTCTAAGTATTCTAACTATTCTAAGTATTGTAAATATTCTAAGTATTCTAAGTATTCTAACTATTCTAAGTATTCTAAGTATTCTAACTATTCTAAGTATTGTAAATATTCTAAGTATTCTAAGTATTCTAACTATTCTAAGTATTGTAAATATTCTAAGTATTCTAAGTATTCTAACTATTCTAAGTATTCTAAGTATTCTAACTATTCTAAATATTGTAAATATTCTAAGTATTCTAAGTATTCTAACTATTCTAACTATTCTAAATATTCTAAGTATTCTAACTATTCTAAGTATTCTAAGTATTCTAACTATTCTAAGTATTGTAAATATTCTAACTATTCTAAGTATTGTAAATATTCTAAGTATTCTAAGTATTCTAACTATTCTAAATATTCTAAGTATTGTAAATATTATTTAGGAGAAGCAAGAGAAGAATTACACTCATCCTTCATCTCCCTGTCTCCTTCATTCTCTCCTCTCTCCCTCTCTGTCTCTCTCTCTCTCTCCCTCTGCCTCTCTCTCTCTCTCTCTCTCTCTCCCTCTACCTCCCCCTCTCTCTCTCTCTCTCGCTTTCTCTTTCTTTCTCTGCCCCCCTCGCTCTCTCTCTGCCCCCTCTCTCTCTCTCTCTCTCTCTCTCTCTACCCCACTCTCTCTCTCCCTCTAACCCCCTCTCTCTCTCTCTCTCTTCCTTTTGCCCCCCCTCTCTCTCTCTCTCTCCCTCTGCCCCCCCCTCTCTCTCTCCCTCTGCCCCTCCCTCTCTCCCTCTCTCTCTCTCTTTCCCTCTCTCTTTCTCTCATTTAAATTAAATTAAATTGGCTTTATTGGCATGGCAAACCTATGTTTACATTGCCAAAGCAAGTGAAATGGATAAATAAAAGTGAAATAAACTACAAAAAGTGAACAGTACATATTACACAAGTTTAAAAATAATGCATACTTTTTTGTTGTAGCGATAAATAGTTAAAGTACAAAAGGGAAAACCAAAATGGGTTTACCGCAATAGAAATGGGTATTAAAATTGTATTTGTTTTCAAATTCTTTGTGGGTCTGTGTAATCTGAGGGAAATATACGTCTCTAATATGTTCAAACATTTGGCAGAAGGTATGACGGAGACCTTTCTCAATAGCAAGGCTATGCTCACTGAGTCTGCACATAGTCAAAGCTTTCCTTAATTTTGGGTCAGTCACAGTGGTCAGGTATTCTGCCGCTGTGTACTCTCTGTTTAGGGCCAAATAGCATTCCAGTTTGCTCTGTTTTTTTTGTACATTTCTTCCAATGTGTCAAGTAATTATCTTTTTGTTTTCTCATGATTTGGTTGGGTCTAATTGTGCTGCTGTCCTGGGGCTCTGTTTGTGTTTGTGAACAGAGCCCCAGGACCAGCTTGCTTAGGGGACTCTTCTCCAGGTTCTTCTCTCTGTAGGTGATGGCTTTGTTATGGAAGGTTTGGGAATCCCTTCCTCTTAGGTGGTTGTAGAATTTAACGTCTCCTTTCTGGATTTTGATAATTAGCGAGTATTGGCCAATTCTACTCTGCATGCATTATTTGGTGTTTTACGTCTCAATTAAGGTGTTTGACCCATTTTGTGTCTTGGTTGGTGAGTGGACCCCAGACAAGGCAATGGGTTCCTGATTAATATGTCAAATTTGATGTTCATTTTGATGACGTAGAAGGCCCTTTTTGCCTTGTCTCTCAGCTCGTTCACAGCTTTGTGGAAGTTACCTGTGGCGCTGATGTTTAGGCCGAGGTATGTATAGTTTTTTTGTGTGCTCTATGGTAACGGTGTCTAGATGGAATATGTATTTGTTGTCTTGACAACTGGACCTTTTTTTGGAACACCAGTATTGTTGTCTTAATGAGATTTACTGTCAGGGCCCAGGTCTGACAGAATCTGTGCAGAAGGTCTAGGTGCTGCTGTTGGCCCTCCTTGGTTGGGCACAGAAGCACCAGATCATCAGCAAACAGTAGACATTGGACTTCAGATTCTAGTAGGGTGAGGCCGGGTGCTGCAGACTGCTCTAGTGCCCTCGCCAATTCGTTGATATACAGTATATGTTGAAGAGGGTGGGGCTTAAGCTGCATTCCTGTCTGTTTCCTTTTCTTGGTGGTTTTTTTTGAGGTGGGCCTAGTCTCCCAGGTAGTGGTGGAGATGCCAGGAATGAGTGATGGGATGCAAGTGGGGAGTGTTGAGAGGGATGTGGCAGTGGGGAGTCAGGGGTCTGTAGCGTAGGTTGAGGAGGATCAGGAGAAAGAAATGGATGTCTCTCCTGATATGATAGCAGCTGGCTGGCGACAACTCAATTTACAATTTAGAGGAGGTAAATGGGTTCTTGGATCAGACTTTTGGGAAATCTGTCAAATTGGCAGATTTTTTTTGATGTTGATAAGTTTGTGAGGTCAGCTGTGGTGTTACAGAAGACGTTGGGTTTAGACCAATTGAGTGAGAAGAAGCGGTTTCTCTTGAGGAAATGTCTTACTGCCTCTCACAGCAGCTAAAGGTGGTGGGAAATGTGGTCAGGTTCAGAGAAAATTAAAACAATGATGATGATCATGCCTCATTGGGTGTCTTTTTTCTCTGTGGTTTCTCTGTGGTTTCTTCTGCTTTTCCTTTCTCTTTTCTAGATGGAGGTACTAAGGGTAGGTTCTCTCAATATTAATGGGGGAAGGGACAGGAATAAGAGGGCTTGGGTATTAGAAGTAATAAAACAGAAAAGGCTTAATGTAGTTTTCCTACAGGAGACACATAGTGATGAGGAAAATGAGGTTGACTGGGGTATGTGGTGGGAGGGGCAGCATGTACTCAGTCATGGTACTAATTTCAGTGCTGGGGTGGCAATCTTTTTTCCTCAGGCTTAGGGGTGACTGTGGTATCTACAACAGAGATTGTCAAGGGTCGTATTTTATTGGTCAAGGTGGATGTTATGTTTTTATTAATATTTATATATATATTATTTTATGTTTATGCTCCTAATGAGGGTACAGAGCGTATTGCTGTATTTAATCAAATAAAGGAAACTTTAATAAAGTGTGATCAAGAGGGGGTTATGGGGGTGAGGGCTGTATGGGGGCTGTATTGGGGCTGTATGGGGGTGAGGGCTGTATTGGGGCTGTATGGGGGTGAGGGCTGTATTGGGGCTGTATGGGGGTGAGGGCTGTATGGGGGTCTGTATGGGGGTGAGGGCTGTATGGGGGTCTGTATGGGGGTCTGTATGGGGGTCTGTATGGGGGCTGTATTGGGGCTGTATGGGGGTCTGTATTGGGGCTGTATGGGGGTCTGTATTGGGGCTGTATGGGGGCTGTATTGGGGCTGTATGGGGGCCTGTATTGGGGCTGTATGGGGGCTGTATGGAGGTGAGGGCTGTATGGGGGCTGTATGGGGGCTGTATGGGGGCTGTATGGGGGCTGTATTGGGGCTGTATGGGGGCTGTATGGAGGTGAGGGCTGTATTAGGGCTGTATGGGGGTGAGGGCTGTATTGGGGCTGTATGGGGGCTGTATTGGGGCTGTATGGGGGCTGTATGGGGGCTGTATTGGGGCTGTATGGGTGGCTGTATGGGGGGTTTTAGGGGGGGACTGGAACTGTACAGTGGATTTTACTGTTGATCGCACCGCTGAAGAACCTCAACTGCAGTCAGCCACCTGCCTGTCTGGCCTATTTGAGCTTTCTGATGTGTGGAGAGTAAGGAATGCAACATTTAGGCAGTACACATGGCTAAACGTGTTGTATATATCTGATCACTACTGTAGTAGGGTTGGAAGGTTAGACAGGTTGTATATATCTGATCACTACTGTAGTAGGGTTGGAAGGTTAGACAGGTTGTATATATCTGATCACTACTGTAGTAGGGTTGGAAGGTTAGACAGGTTGTATATATCTGATCACTACTGTAGTAGGGTTGGAAGGTTAGACAGGTTGTATGTATCTGATCACTACTGTAGTAGGGTTGGAAGGTGTGAAAGGTTGTATATATCTGATCTCTACTGTAGTAGGGTTGGAAGGTTAGACAGGTTGTATCTATCTGATCTCTACTGTAGTAGGGTTGGAAGGTTAGACAGGTTGTATGTATCTGATCACTACTGTAGTAGGGTTGGAAGGTTAGACAGGTTGTATGTATCTGATCACTACTGTAGTAGGGTTGGAAGGTTAGACAGGTTGTATGTATCTGATCACTACTGTAGTAGGGTTGGAAGGTTAGACAGGTTGTATATATCTGATCACTACTGTAGTAGGGTTGGAAGGTTAGACAGGTTGTATGTATCTGATCTCTACTGTAGTAGGGTTGGAAGGTTAGACAGGTTGTATGTATCTGATCTCTACTGTAGTAGGGTTGGAAGGTTAGACAGGTTGTATATATCTGATCTCTACTGTAGTAGGGTTGGAAGGTTAGACAGGTTGTATGTATCTGATCTCTACTGTAGTAGGGTTGGAAGGTTAGACAGGTTGTATGTATCTGATCTCTACTGTAGTAGGGTTGGAAGGTTAGACAGGTTGTATGTATCTGATCTCTACTGTAGTAGGGTTGGAAGGTTAGACAGGTTGTATGTATCTGATCACTACTGTAGTAGGGTTGGAAGGTTAGACAGGTTGTATGTATCTGATCACTACTGTAGTAGGGTTGGAAGGTTAGACAGGTTGTATATATCTGATCACTACTGTAGTAGGGTTGGAAGGTTAGACAGGTTGTATATATCTGATCTCTACTGTAGTAGGGTTGGAAGGTTAGACAGGTTGTATGTATCTGATCACTACTGTAGTAGGGTTGGAAGGTTAGACAGGTTGTATGTATCTGATCACTACTGTAGTAGGGTTGGAAGGTTAGACAGGTGGTATGTATCTGATCACTACTGTAGTAGGGTTGGAAGGTTAGACAGGTTGTATATATCTGATCTCTACTGTAGTAGGGTTGGAAGGTTAGACAGGTTGTATATATCTGATCACTACTGTAGTAGGGTTGGAAGGTTAGACAGGTTGTATGTATCTGATCACTACTGTAGTAGGGTTGGAAGGTTAGACAGGTTGTATATATCTGATCTCTACTGTAGTAGGGTTGGAAGGTGAGACAGGTTGTATGTATCTGATCACTACTGTAGTAGGGTTGGAAGGATAGACAGGTTGTATGTATCTGATCACTACTGTAGTAGGGTTGGAAGGTTAGACAGGTTGTATGTATCTGATCACTACTGTAGTAGGGTTGGAAGGTTAGACAGGTTGTATATATCTGATCTCTACTGTAGTAGGGTTGGAAGGTTAGACAGGTTGTATGTATCTGATCACTACTGTAGTAGGGTTGGAAGGTTAGACAGGTTGTATATATCTGATCACTACTGTAGTAGGGTTGGAAGGTTAGACAGGTTGTATATATCTGATCTCTACTGTAGTAGGGTTGGAAGGTTAGACAGGTTGTATGTATCTGATCACTACTGTAGTAGGGTTGGAAGGTTAGACAGGTTGTATGTATCTGATCACTACTGTAGTAGGGTTGGAAGGTTAGACAGGTTGTATGTATCTGATCACTACTGTAGTAGGGTTGGAAGGTTAGACAGGTTGTATATATCTGATCTCTACTGTAGTAGGGTTGGAAGGTTAGACAGGTTGTATGTATCTGATCACTACTGTAGTAGGGTTGGAAGGTTAGACAGGTTGTATATATCTGATCACTACTGTAGTAGGGTTGGAAGGTTAGACAGGTTGTATATATCTGATCACTACTGTAGTAGGGTTGGAAGGTTAGACAGGTTGTATATATCTGATCACTACTGTAGTAGGGTTGGAAGGTTAGACAGGTTGTATATATCTGATCACTACTGTAGTAGGGTTGGAAGGTTAGACAGGTTGTATATATCTGATCACTACTGTAGTAGGGTTGGAAGGTTAGACAGGTTGTATGTATCTGATCACTACTGTAGTAGGGTTGGAAGGTTAGACAGGTTGTATGTATCTGATCACTACTGTAGTAGGGTTGGAAGGTTAGACAGGTTGTATGTATCTGATCACCACTGTAGTAGGGTTGGAAGGTTAGACAGGTTGTATATATCTGATCACTACTGTAGTAGGGTTGGAAGGTTAGACAGGTTGTATGTATCTGATCACTACTGTAGTAGGGTTGGAAGGTTAGACAGGTTGTATATATCTGATCACTACTGTAGTAGGGTTGGAAGGTTAGACAGGTTGTATATATCTGATCACTACTGTAGTAGGGTTTGAAGGTTAGACTGGTTGTATGTATCTGATCACTACTGTAGTAGGGTTGGAAGGTTAGACAGGTTGTATGTATCTGATCACTACTGTAGTAGGGTTGGAAGGTTAGACAGGTTGTATATATCTGATCACTACTGTAGTAGGGTTGGAAGGTTAGACAGGTTGTATATATCTGATCTCTACTGTAGTAGGGTTGGAAGGTTAGACAGGTTGTATCTATCTGATCTCTACTGTAGTAGGGTTGGAAGGTTAAACGTGTTGTATATATCTGATCACTACTGTAGTAGGTTTGGAAGGTTAGACAGGTTGTATGTATCTGATCACTACTGTAGTAGGGTTGGAAGGTTAGACAGGTTGTATGTATCTGATCACTACTGTAGTAGGGTTGGAAGGTTAGACAGGTTGTATGTATCTGATCACTACTGTAGTAGGGTTGGAAGGTTAGACAGGTTGTATGTATCTGATCACTACTGTAGTAGGGTTGGAAGGTTAGACAGGTTGTATCTATCTGATCTCTACTGTAGTAGGGTTGGAAGGTTAGACAGGTGGTATGTATCTGATCACTACTGTAGTAGGGTTGGGAGGTTAGACAGGTTGTATGTATCTGATCACTACTGTAGTAGGGTTGGAAGGTTAGACAGGTTGTATGTATCTGATCACTACTGTAGTAGGGTTGGAAGGTGTGACAGGTTGTATGTATCTGATCACTACTGTAGTAGGGTTGGAAGGTTAGACAGGTTGTATGTATCTGATCACTACTGTTGTAGGGTTGGAAGGTTAGACAGGTTGTATGTTTCTGATCACTACTGTAGTAGGGTTGGAAGGTGTGATATTACTCCTGTGGGTTTCTCTGATCATCATATTGTTAGTGTTGATGTTCACTTGTCCACGAAGGTCATCACCTTACTGGTATTTTAATGTTAAGTTGTTACATGATGTCATGTTTTGTGACAGGTTTTTGTTGTTTTGGGAAAAATGGAGGGTTACAAAAGGGAATTTTGAGTCCTTGAGACAATAGTGGGAGGTTCTTGAGACAATGGTGGGAGGTTCTTGAGACAATGGTGGGAGGTTCTTGAGACAATGTGGGAGGTTGGGAAGGCCCAAATACAAGTATTTTGTCAACAGTATACTGCTCTGTCTCAAACTGAAGTTAAAGAGACTATCAAGGCCCTTGAACAGGACATCAAGTCTATTGAATTGAAGCTGCTCACTCAGATTGACCCCGAGACTAGTCAAGAATTTACAGGACAAGAGACATGAACTGAGGTCGTTTCTACATGAAAGAGTGAAGGGTGCCTTGTTTTGCTACCCTCAAGGATACGGATGCTCCTAGTGCTTTTTTATAAGACCTAGGGCAGTGGACAATGCAACGCAAACAGATGGTCTGCCTTCAACTCCCTGATGGGAAGGTGACCACGGATGACGGTGAGATGTGCCAACATGCCGGGGATTTCTACTCTGTCCTCTATAAGGCGGAGGATTGTGATTCTCTGTGTACTGAACAGTTGTTACATGGACTTCCTCAATTGGGACCTGAACAGAGAGCTGCTTTTGGACTCTGACATTACACTGCAAGAGCTGTCCACAGCAGTTATGCAGCTCTCATCAGGCCGAGCCCCTGGCATCGATGGTTTACCATCTGAGATCTAAAGGCACTTTTGGGGGTCTATTGGGGGGGATTTTTATGAAATGGTGTGTGAATATTTTCACGAGGGTTCTCTTCCTGTATCCTGTCAACGTGCTGTGCTTTCATTGTTGCCAAAAAAGGGTGGATTTGGCTCTTCTAAAAAATTGGCGACCTGTTGCTTTGCTGTGTGCAGAATATAAAATTGTATCGAAATGTCTCTCAAACAGGTTGAAAGAATATCTGGGGCGGTTGGTTCACAAGGACCAGTCTTACTGTGTACCTGACCTCTCTATTGTAGATAACTTGTGTCTAATAAGATATGTTTTAGACATCTGTAAACTGTCTGATGTGAATGTGGGTTTACTTTCTTTGGATCAGGAGAAGCCTTTGATCGTGTGGACCACCAGTAATTGTTCAAGACAATGAAAGCCTTTGGGTTTGGGGATGTTTTTTTTGTCTTGGATGAGTTTACTGTATGCTGGGGCCTCGTGTATGGTGAAGGTGGGGGGTGGTTTGAGTTGCCCCATCCCTGTCCAAAGGGGATATGAGAGAGGGATGCCCAATTTCAGTACAGTTATAGCTAGAATCAATTGTGGGCAGATCAGCTTCAGACGGGGTCTGCTCCACGGTTACCAGGGGGCTTCAGACGGGGTACACTCAACGGTTACCAGGGGGGCTTCAGACGGGTCCGCTCAACGGTTACCAGGGGGGCTTCAGACGGGGTCCGCTCCACGGTTACCAGGGGGGGTTCAGACGAGGTCCACTCCACGGTTACCAGGGGGGCTTCAGATGGGGACCACTCCACGGTTACCAGGGGCCTTCAGACGGGGTACGCTCCACGGTTACCAGGGAGGCTTCAGACGGGGTACGCTCCACGGTTACCAGGGAGGCTTCAGACGAGGTCCACTCCACGGTTACCAGGGGGGCTTCAGACGGGGTACACTCCACGGTTACCAGGGGCCTTCAGACGGGGTCAGCTCCACAGTTACCAGGGGGCTTCAGACGGGGTCCGCTCCACGGTTACCAGGGGGGGTTCAGACGGGGTCCGCTCCACGGTTACCAGGGGGGCTTCAGACGGGTCCGCTCAACGGTTACCAGGGGGGGTTCAGACGGGGTCCGCTCCACGGTTACCAGGGGGGCTTCAGACGGGTCCGCTCCACGGTTACCAGGGGGGCTTCAGACGGGTCCACTCCACGGTTACCAGGGGGGGTTCAGACGGGGTCCGCGCCACGGTTACCAGGGAGGCTTCAGACGGGGTACGCTCCACGGTTACCAGGGGCCTTCAGACGGGGTACACTCCACGGTTACCAGGGGCCTTCAGACGGGGTCCGCTCCACAGTTACCAGGGGGGCTTCATTGGGGCAGAGATGGGATGAAGACTTTTTTTCTTTTTTCTAGGCTCTGAAGTCTTTCAGATAAAGAACTGGGAGGGTGTAGTGGAGAAAGTGTGTGCCAGACTGTCAAGATGGAAATGGGTACTGCCCCAGCTGTCTTATAGGGGAAGGGTTCTGGTAGCTAATAATATTGCTGCCTCTACCCTGTGACACAGACTAATGATTTTACAGCCACAGGGTCTGATACAAGAGCTTCAGAGGACCCTTGTCAATTTCTTCTGGTCTGGACAACACTGGATTAAAGCTGCAGCTCTGTACCTGCCACTGCATGAGGGTTGGCAAGGCCTGGTGGACATTTCTTCCAGGATCATGGCTTTCCGGCTTCAAGCCGCCCAGAGACTGTTGTACAGTGACGGTTCTAGCTGGGTGGCCTACACATTGATGAGGAGAGCGGGCTGTTTGGGCTTAGACAAACATCTTTTCCTCTTAAAGCTGGAAGGGGGTGATTTGTCTGGCCTGACTCCATTTTATCAGTCTGTTATGCAGGCTTGGAGAGTATTTAAACTGCCTATTTAAAAGAGGACAGCTGACCTACAATGGAGGATAATACATGGAGCCATAGCCACCAATATGCATCTGGTAACCTGGATCCTCCTGTTGGGGGGGGTGTCCATTCTGCATCTGGTACACCTGGATCCTCTGTTGGAGAGGGGTGTCCAATATGCATCTGGTACACCTGGATCCTCCTGTTGGGGAGGGGTGTCCAATATACATCAGGTACACCTGGATCCTACTGTTGGGGAGGGGTGTCCAATATACATCAGGAACACCTGGATCCTACTGTTGGGGAGGGGTGTCCAAAATACATCTGGTACACCTGGATCCTCCTGTTGGGGGGGGGGGGGGGGGTGTCCAATATGCATCTGGTACACCTGGATCCTCCTGTTGGAGAGGGGTGTCCAATATGCATCTGGTACACCTGGATCCTACTGTTGGAGAGGGGTGTCCAATATGCATCTGGTACACCTGGATCCTCCTGTTGGGGGGGGGGGGGGGTGTCCAATATGCATCTGGTATACCTGGATCCTCCTGTTGGAGAGGGGTGTCCAATATACATCAGGTACACCTGGATCCTACTGTTGGGGAGGGGTGTCCAATATACATCAGGAACACCTGGATCCTACTGTTGGGGAGGGGTGTCCAAAATACATCTGGTACACCTGGATCCTACTGTTGGAGAGGGGTGTCCAATATGCATCTGGTACACCTGGATCCTCCTGTTGGGGGGGGGGGGGGGGTGTCCAATATGCATCTGGTATACCTGGATCCTCCTGTTGGAGAGGGGTGTCCAATATGCATCTGGTACACCTGGATCCTCCTGTTGGAGAGGGGTGTCCAATATGCATCTGGTACACCTGGATCCTACTGTTGGAGAGGGGTGTCCAATATGCATCTGATACACCTGGACCCTACTGTTGGGGTCTGAAACTCTGGCACATCTGTTCTGACAGTGTCCCAGGTTGGTCAGGATGATTGACCTGATCACTAGCTGGTTCTCAGCTGTGGGAGAGGTTTTCTCTTCCCAACTGTTTATATTTTGGATAAAGTACAGGTTTAGTCAAAGGTTCTCTCTTACTTAGAATTGTGTCAGAGGCAGCTAAATTAGCCATTTGGAAGACAGGAAAGAACAGGATTCTGGGACAGGGGTCTGTGGACGTGGTGGGAATGCTGGAAGGAATGATGGCAGCGAGACTGAGGGTTGAGTTTGCCTATTACAAAATGGTTAATAACATTGGGCTGTTTATAGGTATATGGGGTATTCAGAGGCTGGTGTGTTTAGTTACTGTGGAGGAAGAGTTGGTGCTATGTTTAGTTATTGTGGAGGAAGAGTTGGTGCTGTGTTTTTAATTGATGTGTAACCATGGTTTTGTTAGAGTGTTTATTATGTTGTGGGTTCCCAGACCCAGTAAAGGTTATTTAAATCTCTGTCTCTCTCTGTCTCTCTCTGTCTCTCTCTCTCTCGGTCTCTCTCTCTCACTCTCACTCTCACTCTCACTCATTTGGCCACTGATATCATACGTGATCATGTGAGATTTGTTTAAGACACACACCTGAGACACACACACACACACTGTGCGTACATAAATGTAGTCTCAGCAGACGGTGTGTGTGTGTGTGTGTGTCTAAGCTGTCAGTTTAACACAGCCGTGTGCTACAGTCACAGTGGTTGTAGAGGTGTTTGTGTGTGTAGTTCAAAATCAAATATATATATATTTTTTAAGCCGAATATAACAGTTCTTGACCCGCTAGCTGTCTGGAGCATATTGGACTGTTAGCTGAAGAGATCCATCGGCCAATTTCTTGGGCCACTATACCTATCTTATCTTGCCAATTGGACTGAACCCCTTTGGAACCCTACTTCTCTATCACAACTGGTCTGTTCCACGTAACCGCACGAGGAGGCTTCAACAGACTTCCTCCGTCGTGATGTCCCTCTAAGGCCCTTCTGCTAGCTTGCTAGCCCCGGCCCGCTAGGTGTCTGAATCGCCTTGTCTCCAACCAGCCTCACTACTCACTGGACCCTTATGATCACTCGACTAAGCATGCCTCTCCTTGATGTCAATATGCCTTGTCCATTGCTGTTCTGGTTAGTGATTATCGTTTTATTTCACTGCAGAGCCTCTAGCCCTGCTCAATATGCCTTAGCTAACCCTTCAGTTCCAACTCCCATACATGCGGTGACATCAGCTGGTTTAAATGTTTCTAGAGACGATATATCTCTCATCATCACTCAATGCCTAGGTTTACCTCCACTGTATCCACATCCTACCTTACCTTTGTCTGTACATTATGCTTTGAATCTATTCTATCGCACCCAGATGTCTGCTCCTTTTACTCTCTGTTCCGAAAGCACTAGACAACCATTTCTTATAGCCTTTAGCCAAACCCCCTGCTAGCTGTCTGAATCGCCGTGTCTCTAGCCAGCCTAACTACTCACCGGACTCCTATGATCACTCGGCTACGTACCCTTATCCTACTCCTCCTCTGTTCCTCTGGTGATGTAGAGGTTAATCTAGGTCCTGAAGTGCCTAGTGTAACGGATGTGAAACGGCTAGCTTAGTTAGCGGTGCGCTCTAAGTAGCGTTTCAATCGGTGACGTCACTTGCTCTGAGACCTTGAAGTAGTAGTTCCCCTTGCTCTGCAAGAGCCGCGGCTTTTGTGGAGCGATGGGTAACGATGCTTCGTGGGTGACTGTTGTTGATGTGTGCAGAGGGTCCCTGGTTCACGCCCGGGTATGGGCGAGGGGACGGTCTAAAGTTATACTGTTACACTAGCTCCACTCCTACTCCCAGGTGCTCTCATTTGTTGACTACTGTAACCGTAAAAGCCTTGGTCTCATGCATGTTAACATTAGAAGCCTAAGTTTGTTTTATTCACCGCTTTAGCACAATCTGATGTCCTAGCCGTGTCTGAATCCTGGCATAGGAAGACCACCAAAAACCCTGAGAGACAATATCTCTCTCTTCATCACTCAATACCTAGGTTTACCTCCACTGTATTCACATCCTACCATACCTTTGTCTGTACATTATACCTTGATGCTATTTTATCGCCCCCAGAAACCTCATTTTACTCTCTGTTCCAGACGTTCTAGACGACCAATTCTTATTGCTTTTAGCCGTACCCTTATTTTACTCCTCCTCTGTTCCTCTGGCGATGTAGAGGTGAATCCAGGCCCTGCAGTGCCTAGCTCCACTCCTATTCCCCAGGCGCTCTCTTTTGACGACTTCTGTAACCGTAATAGCCTTGGTTTTATGCATGTTAACATTAGAAGCCTCCTCCCTAAGTTTGTTCTATTCACTGCTTTAGCACACTCTGCCAACCCGGATGTTCTAGCTATGTCTGTATCCTGGCTTAGGAAGACCACCAAAAATTTGGAAATTTTAATCCCGAACTACAACATTTTCAGACAAGATAGAACTGCCAAAGGGGGAGGTGTTGCAATCTACTGCAGAGATAGCCTGCAGAGTTCTGTCCTACTATCCAGGTCTGTACCCAAACAATTCAAGCTTCTACTTTTAAAAATCCACCTTTCCAGAAACAAGTCTCTCACCGTTGCCGCCTGCTATAGACCACCTTTTGCGGTGCCCTGGACACCATATGTGAATTGATTGCCCCCCATCTATCTTCAGAGTTTGTACTGTTAGGCGAGCTAAACTGGGACATTCTTAACACCCCAGCAATCCTCCAATCTAAGTTTGATGCCCTCAATCTCACACAAATTATCAATGAACCTACCAGGTACAACCCCAAATTCGTAAACACGGGCACCCTCATAGATATCATCCTAACCAACCGGCCCTCCAAATACACCTCTGGTGTTTTCAACCAAGATCTCAGCGATCACTGCCTCATTGCCTGCATCCGCAATGGGTCTGCGGTCAAACGACCACCCCTCATCACTGTCAAACGCTCCCTAAAACACTTCAGCGAGCAGGCCTTTCTAATCGACCTGGCCCGGGTATCCTGGAAGGATATTGACCTCACCCCATCAGTAGTGGATGCCTGGTTGTTCTTTAAAAGGTAATTTCTCTCTCACCTTCTAACGTGTCTCTCTGTGTCTCTCACCTTCTAACATGTCTCTCTCTCTCTCACCTTCTAACATGTCTCTCTGTCTCTATCACCTTCTAACATGTCTCTCTGTGTCTCTCACCTTCTAACATGTCTCTCTGTCTCTCTCACCTTCTAACATGTCTCTCTCTCTCACCTTCCAACGTGTCTCTCTGTCTCTCTGACCTTCTAACGTGTCTCTCTGTCTCTCTCACCTTCTAACGTGTCTCTCTGTCTCTCTCACCTTCTAACGTGTCTCTCTGTGTCTCTCTCACCTTCTAATGTGTCTCTTTGTCTCTCACTCACACTAATTGCTGACTGAATGGGCCTTTAAAAAAAATCACTGAGAATAGATTTTAGCAGAGCTATAGGCAAAGATAGCTGAAGGACTGAAGGGGTGGGGCTATACTGGACACGCAGGACTATACTAGACACGCAGGACTATACTGGACATGCAGGACTATACTGGACATGCAGGACTATACTGGACATGCAGGACTATACTGGACACGCAGGACTATACTGGACACG